>NC_143029.1:91480833-91645000 GCF_057628025.1 Oncorhynchus mykiss | reverse complement strand
TCTCTCTCTCTCTTTCTCTCTTACTCCCCCCTCTCTCTCTCTCTCCCCCCCCTCTCTCTCACTCCCCCCCTCCCGCTCTCTCTCACTCCCACCCCCCTCTCTCTCTCTCCTCTCTCTCTCACTCCCCCCCCCTCTCTCTCTCTCCCCCCCCTCTCTCTCTCACTCCCCCCTCTCTCTCTCTCTCTCACTCCCCCCCCCCTCTCTCTCTCTCTCCTCTCTCTCTCACTCCCCCCCCCTCTCTCTCTCCCCCCCTCGCTCTCTCACTCCCCCCCTCTCTCTCTCTCGCTCTCTCACTCCCCCCCCCTCTCTCTCTCTCTCCTCTCTCTCACTCCCCCTCCCTCTCTCTCTCTCCCCCCTCTCTCACTCCCCCCTCCCTCTCTCTCTCTCTCTCACTCCCCCCCTCTCTCTCTCTCTCTCTCTCTCCTCTCTCTCACTCCCCCCCCTCTCTCACTCCCCCCCTCTCTCTCTCTCTCACTCCCCCCCTCTCTCTCTCCCCCCCCCTCTCTCTCTCACTCCCCCCCTCCCTCTCTCTCTCACTCCCCCCCACTCTCTCTCTCTCCTCTCACTCCCTCCCCCCTCTCTCTTCCTCCCTCCTCCACTCCCCCCCTCCCTCTCTCTCTCTCACTCCCCCCCCTCTCTCTCTCTCCTCTCTCTCTCCCTCCTCTCTCTCTCACTCCCCCCCCTCTCTCTCCTCTCTCTCACTCCCCCCCCCTCTCTCTCTCTCTCTCTCTCACCCCCCCTCTCTCTCTCTCCCCCCCCCCCTCTCTCACTCCCCCCTCCCTCTCTCTCACTCCCCCCCTCTCTCTCTCTCCCTCTCTCACTCCCCCCCTCTCTCTCTCTCTCCCCCTCCCTCTCTCACTCCCCCTCTCTCTCTCACTCCCCCCCCCTCTCTCTCTCTCTCCTCTCTCTCTCTCACTCCCCCCCCCCTCTCTCTCTCTCCTCTCTCTCTCACTCCCCCCCTCTCTCTCTCTCTCCTCTCTCTCTCACTCCCCCCCCCTCTCTTTATTGTCATGGAAAACATGTGTTAACATTGTCAAAGCAAGTGAAATAGATAATAACAAAAGTGAAATAAACAATAACAAATGAACAGTAAACACTACACTCACAAGTTCCAAAGGAATAGACACATTTCAAATGTCATATTATGTCTATATAAAGTGTTGTAACAATGTGCGAATAGATCAAGTGCAAAAGACACAATGGTGTCTCTCTCTCACTCCCTCCCCCCTCTCTCTCTCTCCTCTCTCTCTCTCCCCCCCCCCCTCTCTCTCTCTCCTCTCTCTCTCACTCCCCCCCCCTCTCTCTCTCCTCACATATTGCTGCTGTGATGGCACACTGTGATATTTCACCCAGTAGATATGGGAGATAATCGAAATTGGGTTTGTTTTAAAAAAAATAGTGTATCTGTGTAATCTGAGGGAAATATGCGTCTCTAACATGGTCATACATTTGGCAGGAGGTTAGGAAGTACAGCTCAGTTTCCACCTCATTTTGTGGGCAGTGTGCATATAGCCTGTCTTCTCTTCAGAGCCATGTCTGCCTACGGCGGCCTTTCTCAATAGCAAGGCTATGCTCACTGAGTCTGTACATAGTCAAAGCTTAATTCTTTCCAATATGTCAAGTAATTATCTTTTTGTTTTCTCATGATTTGGTTGGATCTAATTGTGTTGCTGTCCTGGGGTGTGTTTGTGAACAGAGCCCCAGGACCAGCTTGCTGAGGGGCCTCTTCTCCAGGTTAGTTTCTCTGTGGGTAATGGCTTTGTTATGGAAGGTTTGGGAATCGCTTCCTTTTAGGTGGTTGTAGAGTTTATTTGCTGAATTTTGATAATTAGTGGGTATCGGCCAAATTCTGCTCTGCATGCATTATTTGGTGTTCTACGTTGTACACGGAGGATATTTTTGCAGAGTTCTGCATACAGACTCTCAATTTGGTGTTTGTCCCATTTTGTGAAGTCTTGGTTGGTGAGCGGACCCCAAACCTCACAACCATAAAGGGCAATGGGCTCTATGACTGATTCAAGTATTTTTTGCCAAATCCTAATTGGTGTGTCGAATTTATATTCCTTTCGATGGCGTAGAAGACCCTTCTTGCCTTGTCTCTCAGATCGTTCACAGCTTTGTGGAAGTTACCTGTGGAGCTGATGTATGTTTAGGCCGAGGTAGGAATAGTTATTTTTTTATATTAAAAAAAAAAAATCACCTTTCTTTAACCAGGTAGGCCAGTTGAGAACAAGTTCTCATTTACAATTGCGACCTGACCAAGATAAAGCAAAGCAGTTCGACACATACAACGACACAGAGTTACACATGGAGTAAACAAACGTACAGTCAATAACACAATAGGAAAGTCTATATACAGCATGTGCATATGAGGTAAGATAAGGGAGGTAAGGCAATAAATAGGCCATGGTGGTGAAATAATTACAATTTCGCAATTAATCACTGGAGTGATAGATGTGCAGAAGATAAATGTGCAAGTAGAGATACTGGGGTGCAAAGGAGCAAGATAAATAAATACAGTATGGGGATGAGGTAGATAGATGGGCTATTTACAGATGGGCTATGTACAGGTGCAGTGATCTGTGAGCTGCTCTGACAGCTGGTGCTTAAAGTTAGTGAGGGAGATATGAGTCTCCAGCTTCAGAGATTGTTGCAGTTCGTTACAGTCATTGGCAGCAGAAAACTGGAAGGAAAGGTGGGTAAGGTAGGAATTGACTTTGGGGGTGACCAGTGAAATATACCTGCTGAAGCGCGTGCTACGGGTGGGTGCTGCTATAGTGACCAGTGAACTGAGATAAGGCGGAGCTTTACCTAGCAGAGACTTGTAGATGACCTGGAGCCAGTGGGTTTGGCGACGAATTTGTAGCGAGGGCCAGAGACAGCATACAGGTCGCAGTGGTGGGTAGTGTATGGGGCTTTGGTGACAAAACGGATGGCACTGTGATAGACTGCATTCAATTCGCTGAGTAGCTTGTTGGAGGCTATTTTGTAAATTACATCGCTGAAGTCGAGGATCGGCAGGATAGTCAGTTTTACGAGGGTATGTTTGGCAGCATGAGTGGAGGAGGCTTTGTTGGGCAGGTGCGGGCAGCGATTGGTTGAAGATCATGCATTTAGTTTTACTTGAATTTAAGAGCAGTTGGAGGCTACGGAAGGAGAGTTGTATGGCATTGAAGCTTGCCTGGAGGTTAGTTAACACAGTGTCCAAAGAAGGGCCAGAAGTATACAGAATGGTGTCGTCTGTGTAGAGGTGGATCAGAGAATCACCCGCAGCAAGATCAACATCATTGATGTATACAGAAAAGAGAGTTGACCCGAGAATTGAACCCTGTGGCACCCCATAGAGACTGCCAGAGGTCCGGACAACAGACCCTCCAATTTAACACACTGAACTCTATCTGAGAAGTAGTTGGTGAACCAGGAGAGGCAACAATTTGAGAAACCAAGGCTGTTGAGTCTGCCGATAAGAACATGGTGATTGACAGAGTCGAAAGCCTTGGTCAGGTCGATGAATACGGCTGCACAGTGTTGTCTCTTATCGATGGCAGTTATGATGTCATTTAGGACCTTCAGCGTGGCTGAGGTGCACCCATGACCAGCTCTGAAACCAGATTACATAGCGGAGAAGGTACGGTGGGATTCGAAATAGTCGGTAATCTGTTTGTTAACTTGGCTTTCGAAGACCTTAGAAAGGCAGGGTAGAATAGATATAGGTCTGTAGCAGTTTGGGTCTAGAGTGTCTTCGCCCTTTGAAGAGGGGGTGGACCGCGGCGGCTTTCCAATCTTTGGGGATCTCAGAAGATACGAAAGAAAGGTTGAACAGACAGACAGACAGACAGACAGACAGACAGACTTTGCCATAAATATTCTGAATGAGTCATCCATATTTAATAACACTTGCCAAGCCAGGCAGAAGAAACATGTTCTCTGAGTTTGAAATGTCAATATGCACTGAGTGAGCCTGTCTGATTAAATGAGGATTCACACACATCAACACACACACAGACACACACACACACACACACACACACACACAGACACACACACACACACACACACACACACACACACACACACACACACACACACACACACACACACACACAGACACACACACACACACACACACACAGAGACACACACACACACACACACACACACACACAGAGAGAGACACACACACACACACACATATAGACACATACACATATACACACACACATAACACACACACACACACATACACACACACACATGCACAGGATGAAGGGTATTGATTAATCCTTCTGGTGATGTGGGCAGCAGTGCATCACTCAATGAAATGTCCAATTTATTCTCCTGTGCTTGTTCTCCCAGACATAAACGTATTGACATATAGGTGACATAGCAAGTGGGGACAGCAGACTGGGATAGGGAGAGACTGAATATGTCTGTAAACACACCAGCCAGCTAGTCTGTGCATGCTCTGAGGACGCGGCTAGGGATGCCGTCTGGGCCGGCAGCCTTGCGAGGGTTAACACGTTTAAATGTCTTGATCACGTCGGCCACGGAGAACGAGAGCCCACAGTCAACCCCAGTGACGCAGAATGACATGAGTGATAACGGTGTGTGACAGCGGGCCGTGTCTGAGCCGTTGAATTGCGACTCCACGTTGGCTCTATACTGGCATTTCGCTTGTTTGATTGCCTTGCGGAGGGAATAACTACACTGTTTGTATTCAGCCATATTCCCAGTCATCTTTCCATGGTTAAATGCGGTGGTTCGTGCTTTCAGTTTTGCGTGAATGCTGCCATTTGTTTCTGGTTAGGGTGGGTTTTAATAGTCACAGCAGGTAAACATAGGTAGCAGTAGGTAAACATAGGTAACAGCAGGTAAACATAGGTAACAGTAGGTAAACATAGGTAACAGCAGGTAAACATAGGTAACAGCAGGTAAACATAGGTAACAGTAGGTAAACATAGGTAACAGTAGGTAAACATAGGTAACAGTAGATAAACATAGGTAACAGCAGGTAAACATAGGTAACAGCAGGTAAACATAGGTAACAGTAGATAAACATAGGTAACAGTAGATAAACATAGGTAACAGCAGGTAAACATAGGTAACAGCAGGTAAACATAGGTAGCAGTAGGTAAACATAGGTAGCAGTAGGTAAACATAGGTAGAAGTAGGTAAACATAGGTAGAAGTAGGTAAACATAGGTAGCAGTAGGTAAACATAGGTAACAGTAGGTAAACATAGGTAGAAGTAGGTAAACATAGGTAGAAGTAGGTAAACATAGGTAGCAGTAGGTAAACGTCCTCAATAGCTGTCCCAGTCCGCGTGATCAAAACAATCTTGATGCGTGGATTTCGATTGGTCAGACCAGCAATGACTAGTCCTTAGCACGGATGCATCCTGTTTGAGTTTCTGCCTATAGGAAGAGAGGAGCAAGATGGAGTCGTGGTCAGATTTGCCTAAAGGAGGGCAGGGGAGGGCCTTGTATGCATTGCGGAAGTTAGAGTAGCAGTGAGCCAGTGTTTTGCCAGGCGGGTGCCACAGTCAACAAGCTGATAGAATTTAGGTATCCTTGTTCTCAAATAATTTTCTTTGTTAAAATCTCCAACTATAATAAATGCAGCCTCAGGATATATAGTGTCCAGTTTGTATAAAGTCCAGTGTAGTACTTTGAGGGCCGTCGTGGTATCGGCTTGAGGGGGGAGGGGGGTGTACACGGCTGTGACAATAACCACCAAGAATTCTCTTGGGAGATAATACAGTTGGCATTTGATTGTGAGGAATTCTAGGTCAGGTGAACAAAAGGACTTGAGTTCCCGTATGTGGTTACAATTACACCATGAGTCGTTAATCATGAAACGTACACCCCCCCGCCCTTCTTCTTCCCGGAGAGATGATTATTCCAGTCGGCGCGACGCACAAAGAATCCAGGTGGCTGTACCGACTCTGACAGCATATCCCGAGAGAGACATGTTTCCGTGAAACAGAGTATGTTACAATCCCTGATATGTCCCTGGAAGCAACCCTTGCCCTAACTTCGACTACCGGGAAAGTCGTATTCCTGGTTGTAGTCCTGGTTGTAGTGCTGGTCGTAGTCCTGGTCGTATTCCTGGTCATAGTCCTGGTCATAGTCCTGGTTGTAGTGCTGGTCGTAGTCCTGGTCGTAGTCCTGGTTGTAGTGCTGGTTGTAGTGCTGGTCATAGTCCTGGTTGTAGTGCTGGTCGTAGTCCTGGTCGTAGTCCTGGTCGTAGTGCTGGTCGTAGTCCTGGTCTTATTCCTGGTCATAGTCATGTTCGTAGTCCTGGTCATAGTCCTGGTCGTAGTCCTGGTTGTAGTGCTGGTCATAGTCCTGGTCGTAGTGCTGGTCGTAGTCCTGGTCGTAGTCCTGGTCGTAGTGCTGGTCGTAGTGCTGGTCGTAGTCCTGGTCGTAGTCCTGGTCGTATTCCTGGTCGTATTCCTGGTACAGTTCACACAGTTCCTCCCGGCTATAGTTCTTCCTGGCTTATATCCAATAGTTCTTCCTGGCTTATATCCAATAGTTCTTCCTGGCTTATATCCAATAGTTCTTCCTGGCTTATATCCAATAGTTCTTCCTGGCTTATATCCAATAGTTCTTCCTGGCTTATATCCAATAGTTCTTCCTGGCTTATATCCAATAGTTCTTCCTGGCTTATATCCAATAGTTCTTCCTGGCTTATATCCAATAGTTCTTCCTGGCTTATATCCAATAGTTCTTCCTGGCTTATATCCAATAGTTCTTCCTGGCTTATATCCAATAGTTCTTCCTGGCTTATATCCAATAGTTCTTCCTGGCTTATATCCAATAGTTCTTCCTGGCTTATATCCAATAGTTCTTCCTGGCTTATATCCAATAGTTCATCCTGGCTTATATCCAATAGTTCTTCCTGGCTTATATCCAATAGTTCATCCTGGCTTATATCCAATAGTTCTTCCTGGCTTATATCCAATAGTTCATCCTGGCTTATATCCAATAGTTCTTACCAGCTGTATGTAATAAGACTCAAGATTTCCTTGGGTAACAATGTAATAAATAATACATAAAAAAAAAAAACATCAAAGTTTCCTAAGAACTAAAAGCGAGGCAGCCCTTTCAGTCGTCGTCCAGATCACAAAGGGAAACTCGGCCGCAAGCTGTCCAGTACCGCACGCCTACCGGACGAGCTAAATACCTGTTATGCTCGTTTCGAGGCTAGCAACACTGGACCATGCAAGACAGCACCGGCTGACGCTCTCACGCTCTCCGTAACCAATGTTTTGTAAGTCCTTTAAACAGGTTAACATTCACAAGGCTACAGGGCCAGGCCGACTATTTGGCAACTGCTTGGCATCTGACCGCAATGTGCTACAGTACAGAGGTTAATGCATACAACCCAGTATGTGCTACAGTACAGAGGTTAATGCATACAACCCAGTATGTGCTACAGTACATAGGTTAATGCATACGACCCAGTATGTGCTACAGTACATAGGTTAATGCATACAACCCAGTATGTGCTACAGTACATAGGTTAATGCATACGACCCAGTATGTGCTACAGTACATAGGTTAATGCATACGACCCAGTATGTGCTACAGTACATAGGTTAATGCATACAACCCAGTATGTGCTACAGTACATAGGTTAATGCATACAACCCAGTATGTGCTACAGTACATAGGTTAATGCATACGACCCAGTATGTGCTACAGTACATAGGTTAATGCATACAACCCAGTATGTGCTACAGTACATAGGTTAATGCATACGACCCAGTATGTGCTACAGTACATAGGTTAATGCATACGACCCAGTATGTGCTACAGTACATAGGTTAATGCATACAACCCAGTATGTGCTACAGTACATAGGTTAATGCATACAACCCAGTATGTGCTACAGTACATAGGTTAATGCATACGACCCAGTATGTGCTACAGTACATAGGTTAATGCATACAACCCAGTATGTGCTACAGTACATAGGTTAATGCATACAACCCAGTATGTGCTACAGTACATAGGTTAATGCATACAACCCAGTATGTGCTACAGTACATAGGTTAATGCATACGACCCAGTATGTGCTACAGTACATAGGTTAATGCATACGACCCAGTATGTGCTACAGTACATAGGTTAATGCATACGACCCAGTATGTGCTACAGTACATAGGTTAATGCATACGACCCAGTATGTGCTACAGTACATAGGTTAATGCATACGACCCAGTATGTGCTACAGTACATAGGTTAATGCATACGACCCAGTATGTGCTACAGTACATAGGTTAATGCATACAACCCAGTATGTGCTACAGTACATAGGTTAATGCATACGACCCAGTATGTGCTACAGTACATAGGTTAATGCATACGACCCAGTATGTGCTACAGTACATAGGTTAATGCATACAACCCAGTATGTGCTACAGTACATAGGTTAATGCATACGACCCAGTATGTGCTACAGTACATAGGTTAATGCATACGACCCAGTATGTGCTACAGTACATAGGTTAATGCATACGACCCAGTATGTGCTACAGTACATAGGTTAATGCATACGACCCAGTATGTGCTACAGTACATAGGTTAATGCATACGACCCAGTATGTGCTACAGTACATAGGTTAATGCATACGACCCAGTATGTGCTACAGTACATAGGTTAATGCATACGACCCAGTATGTGCTACAGTACAGAGGTTAATGCATACGACCCAGTATGTGCTACAGTACATAGGTTAATGCATACGACCCAGTATACAGCTCATTCAGAAAGTATTCAGACCCCTTTCCCTTCTCCACATTTTGTTACGTTACAGCCTTATTCTAAAATGAATTAAATCAACTTGTTTTTCTCATAAATCTACACACAATACCCCATAAATCTACACACAATACCCCATAATGACATCACAATACCCCATAATGACATCACAATACCCCATAATGACATCACAATACCCCATAATGACATCACAATACCCCATAATGTCAAAGCGATTTAATTTATTTATTTATTTTTACATTTTTGAAAATGTATTAATATAAAAAAAAACATAAACACCTTAATTACATAAGTATTCAGATTCGCTATGAGACTCAAAATTGATATCAGGTGCATCTTGTTTCCATTGAAACAAGTTTCTACAACCTGGAGTCCACCTGTGGTAAATTAAATTGATTGGACATGATTTAGAAAGGCACACGCCTGTCTATATAAGGTCCCACAGTTGACAGTGCATGTCAGAGCAAAATCCAAGCCATGAGGTCGAAGGAAATGTCCGTAGAGCTCCGAGACAGGATTGTGTCGAGGAACAGATCTGAGCAAGGGCACCAAAACATTTATGCTGCTTTGAAGGTCCCCAAGTACACATTAGCCTCCATTATTCTTAAATGGAATAAGTTTGGAACCACCAAGACTCTTCCTGGAGCTGGCCTCTGGCCAAACTGAGCAATCAGAGGAGAAGGGTCCTCTGAGTCTCTCTTAGATAGAGAAGGAGAGGGGAGGTGCAAGGAGAGAGAAAAGAGAGAGAGAGAGACCTAGAAGGGTAGAAGGGGGGATGGACAGATAGAGAGGAGGCAGAGAGAGGGAGAAGAGAGAGAAGAGGTAGAGATAGCGAGCTCCCAGGGGATCTCTTCTCTTTTCTCACAGTCCTGCGTTTGATTTTGTCTGGTGTCGTGAGGAGAAGAGGACTCAAACTATTCCAGCATCTCTGTGGATCTGTGGAAAAGAGGGAGAGGACCAGAAGATGTGTAGACAGATATAGATGGATAGAGAGCTCTGTCATGAGGAGAGGATGATTGGAGCCATTCTGCCATGCCGTCTCTCCATGGAAGGAAAGAGGGTGGGAGAGAGAGAGAGAGAGCAGATAGAAAGAGAACAGCTGCTCTCAGATTGTCTCTGAGACATGCGATTACCAGACAGACTCTCAGATATAGGTAACAGGCCAGGTCAGGAGGCAGGAGCTGGAGTGGTGGAAAACAGTACCGCTACCTCCCTAGTACTGCATGCTATAACAAACAGTATCCCTACCACCCTAGTACTGCATGCTATAACAAACAGTACCCCTACCTCCCTAGTACTGCATGCTATAACAAACAGTACCCCTACCTCCCTAGTACTGCATGCTATAACAAACAGTACCCCTACCGCCCTAGTACTGCATGCTATAACAAACAGTACCCCTACCTCCCTAGTACTGCATGCTATAACAAACAGTACCCCTACCTCCCTAGTACTGCATGCTATAACAAACAGTACCCCTACCTCCCTAGTACTGCATGCTATAACAAACAGTACCCCTACCTCCCTAGTACTGCATGCTATAACAAACAGTACCCCTACCACCCTAGTACTGCATGCTATAACAAACAGTACCCCTACCACCCTAGTACTGCATGCTATAACAAACAGTACCCCTACCTCCCTAGTACTGCATGCTATAACAAACAGTATCCCTACCTCCCTAGTACTGCATGCTATAACAAACAGTACCCCTACCTCCCTAGTACTGTATGCTATAACAAACAGTACCCCTACCTCCCTAGTACTGCATAAAACAGTAGGAAGAGAACTCAGACAGACAAGAAATGTCCACGACACAAGTCATGCACACACAGACAGACAGACAGACAGACAGACAGACAGACAGACAGACAGACAGACAGACAGACAGACAGACAGACAGACAGACAGGCAGGCAGACAGACAGACAGACAGACAGACAGACAGACAGACAGACAGACAGACAGACAGACAGACAGACAGACAGACAGACAGACAGACAGACAGACAGACAGAGAATACATGTTGCTCCGACTCTCACTTCAAGTCACACGTTACAGTTTTTTTCAATCACTTCGGCACAATATGTATATTTTCAAACTGTTAACACGTTGTAAACGCCCCCTCTCGTCTGTTCAGAATGTTTGATTGTGCATTCATTGGGGTTTCACACATCTTCCAACCCCGCAGCGCACACACTTTTACACACACCAACTGATTAATGGATGGATGTTGTTGTTTTCATGCTTTGTTTGTTCTTTTCCATTTTATGTCTCTCTCTGATAAGCTACCCAGGAAAAGGCTGAAACTAGCTCATATTAATACTGAATATGTAGCCTAAAAAATAAGCTTCATGAAATCCATAACTTGCTAACATCAGATAACATTCATATACTGGCCCACGCTTCGTACTGGTCGCCAAACCCACTGACTACAGTTTATCTACAAGTCTCTGCTAGGTAAAGGCCCGTCTTCTCTCAGCTCACTGGTCACCATAGCAGCACCCACCTGTAGCACGTGCTCCAGCAGGTATATTTCACTGGTCACCCCCAAAGCCAATTCTTCCTTTGGTCGTCTTTCCTTCCAGTTCTCTGCTGCCAATGACTGGAACGAATTGCAAAAATCACTGAAACTGGAGACTCATATCTCCCTCACTAACTTTAAGCACTAGCTGTCAGAGCAGCTCACAGATCACTGCACCTGTACATAGCCCATCTGTAAATAGCCTATCCAACTACCTCATCCCCATACTGTATTTATTTATTTATCTTGCTCCTTTGCACCCCAGTATCTCTATTTGCACATAATTGCTATATTGTAATTACTTCGCCACCATGGCCTATGTATTGCCTTACCTCTCTTTTCTTACCTCATTTGCACATGTAACGGATGTGAAACGGCTAGCTTAGTTAGCGTGGGCGCTAAATAGCGTTTCAATCAGTGACGTCACTTGCTCTGAGACCTTGAAGTAGTAGTTCCCCTTGCTCTGCAAGGGCCGCGGCTTTTGTGGAGCGATGGGTAACGATGCTTCGAGGGTGACTGTGTGTGCAGAAGGTCCCTAGTTCGCGCCCGGCTATGGGCGAGGGGACGGTCTAAATTTGTACTGTTACATTGATGCTGTTGACCCGGATTACTGGTTGCTGCGGAAAAAGGAGGAAGGTCAAAAGGGGGGTGAGTGTAACGGATGTGAAACGGCTAGCTTAGTTAGCGTGGGCGCTAAATAGCGTTTCAATCAGTGACGTCACTTGCTCTGAGACCTTGAAGTAGTAGTTCCCCTTGCTCTGCAAGGGCCGCGGCTTTTGTGGAGCGATGGGTAACGATGCTTCGAGGGTGACTGTTGATGTGTGCAGAAGGTCCCTGGTTCGCGCCCGGGTATGGGCGAGGGACGGTCTAAATTTGTACTGTTACACACATGCTATATATGTATATAGACTTTTTTCTACTGTATTATTGACTGTATGTTTGTTTATTCCATGTGTAAATCTGTGTTGTTGTATGTGTCGAACTGCTTTGCTTTATCTTGGCCAGGTCGCAGTTGTAAATGAGAACTTGTTCTCAACTAGCCTACCTGGTTCAATAAAGATGACATTTAAAAAATAAAAAATTAATTGTTAAATACTGTATTAGCCATTTCTGAGACTCACTTAGATGATACAGCAGTAACATCTACAGAAGAGACAGGAATGCCTGCGAGGGAGGTGTTGCTGTATATATTCAGAGCCATATCCCTGTAATGCTTCGAAAATATCTTATGTCAAGTGTTGTTGAAGTGTTGTGGTTGGAGGTTCACCTGCCTCATCTAAAGCCTTTTATTTTGGGGTGTTGCTATAGGCCACCAAGTGCTAACAGTCAGTATCTACATAATGTGTGTGAAATGCTTGATAGTGTATGTGGGGACCTGAACATTGACTGGTTCTCATCAAGCTGTCCACTAAAGAGGGAGCTTCTCACTGTAACCAGTGCCTGTAACCTGGTTCAGGTTATTCATCAACCTACCAGGGTGTTTACAAACACTACAGGAACAAGATCATCCACATGTATCGATCACATGTGTACTAATATTGTATAACTTTGTTCTAAAGCTGTATCTGTTCCCATTGGATGCAGTGATCACAATATAGTGGCTATATCCAGGAAAGACAAAGTTCCAACAGCTGGGCCTTAAATAGTGTATAGAAGATCATACAAAAGACATTGCTGTGACTCTTATGTGGATGTTAAATATATTAGTTGGTCTGATGTGATTAATGAGGAGCATCCAGACGCTGCACTTGATGAATTTATGACATTTCTTCTTCCAATGATTGATAAACACGCACCTGTTAAGAAACGGACTGTTAGAACTGTTAAGGCTCCATGGATTGATGAGGAATTGAAAAACTGTATGGTTGAAAGAGATGGGGCAAAAGGAGTGGCTGATAAGTCTGGCTGCACATCTGACTGGCTGATATACTGCAGATTGAGAAATGATGTGACTAAACTCAACACAAAAAATAAACTGTATTATGAAGCCAAGATCAATGACAAAAAGAATGATGGATAAAAAGTACTTTAAATGAAATTATGGACAGAAAGACAAATTCAACTCCATCTTTCAACCAATCGGATGACTTATTCATCACAAAACCATTTAATGTCGCCAATTTTTTAAATGATTTACTTCATTGGCAAAGTGGGCAAACTTAGGCAGGAAATGCCAACAACGAACAGTGAGAAATCGAATTTCATAAAATAACTAATAATGAAAGAAAAGTTAGTGTGGGAGAAGTTTAAAAATTATTGTTATCGATCAATAATGACAATTCTCCTGGCATTGACAACTTAGATGGAAAGCTACTGAGGATGGTGGCTGACTCTATAGCCACTCCTATCTGTCATATCTTTAATCTGAGCCTAGAGGAAAGTCTTTGTCCTCAGGATTGGAGGGAAGCCAAAGTCATTCCGCTACCCAAGAGTGGTAAAGCGGCCTTTACTGGTTCTAACAGCAGACCTATCAGCTTGCTGACAGTTCTTAGCAAGCTGGTGAAAGAAATAGAGTTTGGCCAAATACAATGCTATTTCTCTGTAATCAAATGAACAACAGACTTTCAGCATGGTTATAGAGAAGGGCACTCTAAGATGTACTGGACTGACACTAATGACTGATGATTGGTTGAATGAAATTGATAATAAGATGCTTGTGGGTGTCGTACTGTTAGATTTCAGTGCAGCCTTCTATATTATTGACCATAACCTGTTGTTGAGAAAACATACAGTACCAGTCAAAAGTTTGGTCACTCCTACTCATTCCAGGGTTTTTCTTTATTTTTACTATTTTCTACATTGTAGAATCATAGGGAAGACATCCAAATTATGAAATAACGTATATATGAAATCATGTAGCAACCAAGAAAGTGTTAACAAAAATCTAAATATATGCCTTGATGACAAATTTGCTCACTCTTGGTCCTAGACTTGGTGCTCCGGTACTGCTTGCCGTGCGGTAGCAGAGAGAACAGTCTATGACTAGGGTGGCTGGAGTCTTTGACAATTATTTAGTCCTTCCTCTGACACCGCCTGGTGTAGAGGGCCTGGATGGCAGGAAGCTTGGCTCCAGTGATATACTGGGCCGTACGCACTACCCTCTGTAGCCCCTTACGGTCGGATACCAAGCAGTTTCCATACCAGGCGGTGATGCAACCGGTCTGGATGCTCTTGATGGTGCAACTGTAGAACTTTTTTGAAAATCTAGGGACCCATGCCAAATCTTTTCAGTCTCCTAAGGGGGAAAAGGCGTTGTCGTGCCCTCTTCACAACTGTCTTGGTGTGTTTGGACCATGATAGTTTGTTGGTGATGTGGACACCAAGGAACTTGAAACTCTCGACCCGCTCCACTACAGCCTTGTCAATGTGAATGGGATCGTGTTCGGCCCTCCTTTTCCTGTAGTCCACGATCATCTCCTTTGTCTTGCTCACATTGAGGGAGAGGTTGTTGTCCTGGCAGCACATTGCCAGGTCTCTGACCTCCTCCCTATAGGCTGTCTCGTCGTTGTCGTCGATCAGGCCTACCACTGTTGTGTCATCGGCAAACTTAATGATGGTGTTGGAGTCGTGTTGGCCATGCAGTCATGAATGAACAGGGAGTACAGGAGGGGACTAAGTACACTACCCTGAGGGGCCCCTGTGTTGAGAATCAGTGTGGCAGATGTATTGTTGTCGACCCTTTCCACCTGGGGGCGGCCCGTCAGGAAGTCCTGGATCCAGTTGCAGATGGAGGTGTTTAGTCCCAGAGTCCTTAGCTTAGTGATGAGCTTTGTGGGCACTATGGTGTTGAACGCTGAGCTGTAGTCAGTGCACAGCAGTCTCACATAGGTGTTCCTTTTGTCCAGGTGGGAAAGGGCAGTGTGGAGTGCGATTGAGATCCCCCCCCCCCCTTCAATGTAGTTACTTGTTATTCTTTCAATTAAGTTATGTTCAGATATAACTGATGCTGTAGCCATTGCCCAGCACAGGCGCTTCTTGTTGTCGTCATAAACTAAACCCACCTCACAAATTATCTAAGGACGCTGATTGGCCGGCCATATGGTGGAGGGAGAGGGAGGGGCTTAAACGGTTTGAATCTGGCCGTGGGCAGACTGTATCTGTGTAG
Organism: Oncorhynchus mykiss; assembly: GCF_057628025.1. NCBI lineage: Eukaryota > Metazoa > Chordata > Actinopteri > Salmoniformes > Salmonidae > Oncorhynchus > Oncorhynchus mykiss. Next base: position 91,629,583 of record NC_143029.1, on the reverse strand, counting down.
GGAAAGAGAATGTAAGCTCGAGAGATCAGGATGGATGGTACGAAGGTAGGCCATAAAGTGTCTGTGTAGGGAAAGAGAATGTAAACTCGAGAGATCAGGATGGTTCTATCTAACATCACCTCCATCTATCTAACATCACGTCCATCTAACTAACATCACCTCCATCTATCTAACATCATCTAACATCACCTCCATCTAACTAACATCACCTCCATCTATCTAACATCACTTCCATCTAGCTAACATCACATCCATCTAACTAACATCATCTAACATCACCTCCATTTATCTAACATCACCTCCATCTATCTAACATCACTTCCATCTATCTAACATCACATCCATCTAACTAACATCACCTCCATCTATCTAACATCACATCCATCTAACTAACATCACCTCCATCTATCTAACATCCCCTCCATCTATCTAACATCACATCCATCTAACTAACATCACCTCCATCTATCTAACATCATCTAACATCACTTCCATCTAACTAACATCACCTCCATCTATCTAACATCACCTCCATTTATCTAACATCACCTCCATCTAACTAACATCACCTCCATCTATCTAACATCATCTAACATCACCTCCATCTAAGTAACATAATCTAACATCACATCCATCTAACTAACATCATCTAACATCACATCCATCTATCTAACATCACCTCCATCTATCTAACATCACTTCCATCTATCTAACATCACCCCCATCTAACTAACATCATCTAACATCACCTCCATCTATCTAACATCACCTCCATCTATCTAACATCACTTCCATCTATCTAACATCACATCCATCTAACTAACATCACCTCCATCTATCTAACATCACCTCCATCTATCTAACATCACATCCATCTAACTAACATCACCTCCATCTATCTAACATCATCTAACATCACCTCCATCTATCTAACATCACTTCCATCTATCTAACATCAACTCCATCTATCTAACATCACCTCCATCTATCTAACATTATCTAACATCACCTCCATCTATCTAACATCACCTCCATCTAACTAACATCACCTCCATCCATCTAACATCAACTCCTTCTATCTAACATCACATCCATCTAACTAACATCACCTCCATCTATCTAACATCATCTAACATCACCTCCATCTATCTAACATCACCTCCATCTAACTAACATCACCTAACATCACCTCCATCTATCTAACATCATCTAACATCACCTCCATCTAACTAACATCACCTCCATCTATCTAACATCACCTAACATCACCTCCATCTATCTAACATCATCTAACATCACCTCCATCTAACTAACATCACCTCCATCTAACTAACATCACCTCCATCTATCTAACATCATCTAACATCACCTCCATCTATCTAACATCACCTCCATCTAACTAACATCACCTCCACCTATCTAACATCACCTCCATCTATCTAACATCACCTCCATCTAACTAACATCATCTAACATCACCTAGATGGAGGTGATGTTAGATTATGTTAGATAGATGGATGTGATGTTAGTTAGATGGAGGTGATGTTAGATTATGTTAGATAGATGGAGGTGATGTTAGATAGATGGAGGTGATGTTAGATAGATGGAGGTGATGTTAGAAAGATGGAGGTGATGTTAGTTAGATAGAGGTGATGTTAGATTATGTTAGATAGATGGAGGTGATGTTAGATAGATGGAGGTGATGTTAGATAGATGGAGGTGATGTTAGATAGATGGAGGGGATGTTAGATAGATGGAGGTGATGTTAGTTAGATGGAGGTGATGTTAGATTATGTTAGATAGATGGAGGTGATGTTAGATAGATGGAGGTGATGTTAGTTAGATGGAGGTGATGTTAGATTATGTTAGATAGATGGAGGTGATGTTACCTAGATGGAGGTGATGTTAGATTATGTTAGATAGATGGAGGTGATGTTAGTTAGATGGAGGTGATGTTAGATAGATGGAGGTGATGTTAGTTAGATGGAGGTGATGTTAGATAGATGGAGGTGATGTTAGATAGATGGAGGTGATGTTAGTTAGATGGAGGTGATGTTAGTTAGATGTAGGTGATGTTAGATAGATGGAGGTGATGTTAGATTATGTTTTTACAACTTGATTGGAGTCCACCTCTGGTCCTCTCCCTCTGGTCCTCTCCCTCTGGTCCTCTCCCTCTGGTCCTCTTCCTCTGGTCCTCTCCCTCTGGTCCTCTCCCTCTGGTCCTCTTCCTCTGGTCCTCTTCCTCTGGTCCTCTCCCTCTGGTCCTCTCCCTCTGGTCCTCTCCCTCTGGTCCTCTTCCTCTGGTCCTCTCCCTCTAGTCCTCTCCCTCTGGTCCTCTCCCTCTGGCCCTCTCCCTCTGGTCCTCTCCCTCTGGTCCTCTCCTCTCTGGTCCTCTCCCTCTTGTCCTCTCCCTCTGGTCCTCTCCCTCTGGTCTTCTCCCTCTGGTCTTCTCCCTCTGGTCCTCTCCTCTCTGGTCCTCTCCCTCTGGTCCTCTCCCTCTGCTTCTGGTCCTCTTCCTCTGGTCCTCTCCCTCTGCTTCTGGTCCTCTTCCTCCCTCTCTCTATGAAAATAACAAAATCTCTCCCTCTCTCCTCCAGCCACTGAAGGGATTATTATTATTATAATATTAGATGACTATTATTATTTTAAGATGCACTGCTGTAGCATCCATTTCTTCCTCTTTCCCTCGTCCTCTCCCCTTTCCTCTACTAAAATAACAAAACATCCCTCTCTCCCTCGTCCTCTCCCCCTTCCTCTACTAAAATAACAAAACATCCCTCTCTCCCTCGTCCTCTCCCCTTTCCTCTACTAAAATAAGAAAAACATCCCTCTCTCCCCCAGCCTCTGAGAATGCACTGCCATAGCTGTGCGTTGGTCACCAGCTCTGGTCACCTGATGGGTGGTGGTCGCGGCGAGGAGATCGACCGGGCGGAGTGTGTCATCCGTATGAACGACGCCCCCACGGCGCTGGGGTACGGGCGAGACGTTGGGCGCCGCACCTCGCTACGCGTCATCGCTCACTCCAGCATGCAGAGGGTCCTACGGAACCGCCACGAACTGCTCAACGCATCCCAGGTTAGATGATTCTCTGGGATTTCAAACGTGCATCTTGTGTAAACGGTTTGGTTGAACAGCAACACTCTCGACTCCGAACTAGACATGTGACGACGGGGTACAAGTCCCTAGTCAGCCTCTCCTCTCTGTGTCCTGATCTGCTATACTTCCATTACTTCTTTCTGCATGTTGTTGATGAATGTTGTACTACTGGGGACAATATAGGTCACAGTGTTATCTACTGGGGACAATATAGGTCACAGTGTTATCTACTGGGGACAATATAGGTCACAGTGTTATCTACTGGGGACAATCTAGGACTCTTGTTGAAGAATGTTGTACTACTGGGGACAATATAGGTCACAGTGTTATCTACTGGGGACAATCTAGGACTCTTGTTGAAGAATGTTGTACTACTGGGGACAATATAGGTCACAGTGTTATCTACTGGGGACAATATAGGACTGTTGTTGAAGAATGTTGTACTACTGGGGACAATATAGGTCACAGTGTTATCTACTGGGGACAATCTAGGACTCTTGTTGAAGAATGTTGTACTACTGGGGACAATATAGGTCACAGTGTTATCTACTGGGGACAATATAGGACTGTTGTTGAAGAATGTTGTACTACTGGGGACAATATAGGTCACAGTGTTATCTACTGGGGACAATATAGGTCACAGTGTTATCTACTGGGAACAATATAGGTCACAGTGTTATCTACTGGGGACAATATAGGTCACAGTGTTATCTACTGGGGACAATCTAGGACTCTTGCTGAAGAATGTTGTACTACTGGTTGACAATATAGGTCACAGTGTTATCTACTGGGGACAATCTAGGACTCTTGTTGAAGAATGTTGTACTACTGGGGACAATATAGGTCACAGTGTTATCTACTGGGGACAATATAGGACTGTTGTTGAAGAATGTTGTACTACTGGGGACAATATAGGTCACAGTGTTATCTACTGGGGACAATCTAGGACTCTTGTTGAAGAATGTTGTACTACTGGGGACAATATAGGTCACAGTGTTATCTACTGGGGACAATATAGGACTGTTGTTGAAGAATGTTGTACTACTGAGGACAATATAGGTCACAGTGTTATCTACTGGGGACAATATAGGTCACAGTGTTATCTACTGGGAACAATATAGGTCACAGTGTTATCTACTGGGGACAATATAGGTCACAGTGTTATCTACTGGGGACAATATAGGACTGTTGTTGAGAATGTTGTACTACTGAGGACAATATAGGTCACAGTGTTATCTACTGGGGACAATATAGGTCACAGTGTTATCTACTGGGAACAATATAGGTCACAGTGTTATCTACTGGGGACAATATAGGTCACAGTGTTATCTACTGGGGACAATATAGGTCACAGTGTTATCTACTGGGGACAATATAGGTCACAGTGTTATCTACTGGGGACAATATAGGACTGTTGTTGATGAATGTTGTACTACTGGGGACAATATAGGACTGTTGTTGAGGAATGTTGTACTACTGAGGACAATATAGGTCACAGTGTTATCTACTGGGGACAATATAGGTCACAGTGGTATCTACTGGGGACAATATAGGTCACAGTGTTATCTACTGGGGACAATCTAGGACTCTTGTTGAAGAATGTTGTACTACTGGGGACAATATAGGTCACAGTGTTATCTACTGGGGACAATATAGGACTGTTGTTGAAGAATGTTGTACTACTGGGGACAATATAGGTCACAGTGTTATCTACTGGGGACAATATAGGTCACAGTGGTATCTACTGGGGACAATATAGGTCACAGTGTTATCTACTGGGAACAATATAGGTCACAGTGTTATCTACTGGGAACAATATAGGTCACAGTGTTATCTACTGGGGACAATATAGGTCACAGTGTTATCTACTGGGGACAATCTAGGACTCTTGTTGAAGAATGTTGTACTACTGGGAACAATATAGGTCACAGTGTTATCTACTGGGAACAATATAGGTCACAGTGTTATCTACTGGGGACAATATAGGTCACAGTGTTATCTACTGGGGACAATCTAGGACTCTTGTTGAAGAATGTTGTACTACTGGGGACAATATAGGTCACAGTGTTATCTACTGGGGACAATATAGGTCACAGTGGTATCTACTGGGGACAATATAGGTCACAGTGTTATCTACTGGGGACAATATAGGTCACAGTGTTATCTACTGGGACCCTATAGGATTGTTGTTAATGCATGTTGTACTACTGGGACCCTATAGGACTGTTGTTAATGCATGTGAAAAACATTCAATAAAATTCCCTCTAAAAGGCTCATTGTCAATAGGGCAGTGCGCTTGTCGACAAAGAAACCTATGATTGAATCCCTGCATAAGTGTTTTCAATAATGCTTTCACAGTGTTATCTACTGGGGACTGTTGGGATGACTTCGTTGAAGCACTTATCGATGAAGCTGGTGACTGAGGTGGTGTACTCTTCAATGCCATTGGATGAATCCCGGAACATATTCCAGTCTGTCCCAACAAATCAATCCTGGAGCTTAGCATCCGCGTCATCTGACCACTTCTGTATTAAGCGAGTCACTGATACTTCCTGCTTTAATTTTAGCTTGTAAGCAGAAATCAGGAGGATAGAATTATGGTCAGATTTGCCAAATGGAGGGTGAGGGATAGCTTTGTATGCGTCTCTGTGTGTGGAGTAAAGGTGGTCTAGGGTTTTTTTCTCTCTGGTTGCATATTTAACATGTTGGTAGAAATGAGATAAAATGGATTTAAGTTTGCCTGCATTAAAGTCCCCGGCCACTAGGAGTGCTGCTTCTGGATGAGCATATTCTTGTTTGCTTATGGCCTTATAGAGTTGGTTGAGTGCGGTCTTAGTGCCAGCATTGGTTTGGTGGTAAATAGATGGCTATGAATAATACAGATGAGAACTCTCTTGGTAGATAGTGTGGTCTACAGCTTATCATAAGGTACTCTACCTCAGGCGAGCAGAACCTTGAGACTTCTTTAATATTAGACATTACGCACCAGCTGTTATTGACAAATAGACACAGACCCTCCCCCTCGTCTTACCAGAAGTAGCTGCTCTGTCCTGCCGATACACGGAGAAGCCAGCCAGCTCTATATTATCTGTGTCGTCGTTCATCCACGTCTTGGTGAAACATAAGATTTTACAGTTTTTAATGTTCCGTTGGTAGGATAGTCTTAATCGTAGATCATCCAGTTTTTTTCCCCAATTATTGGCCAATAATACCAAAGGTAGTGGTGGTTTACCTACTTGTCAGCGAATTCTTCAAACAATGTGAAAAAACTCAACAAAATAGCACAGTTGGTAACGTTACATTCTCCTCCCTCTAGGACACAGTGTTTATCAGTAGTAACATTACATTCTCCTCCCTCTAGGACACAGTGTTTATCAGTAGTAACATTACATTCTCCTTCCTCCAGGACACAGTGTTTATCAGTAGTAACATTACATTCTCCTCCCTCCAGGACACAGTGTTTATCAGTAGTAACATTACATTCTCCTCCCTCCAGGACACAGTGTTTATCAGTAGTAACATTACATTCTCCTCCCTCCAGGACACAGTGTTTATCAGTAGTAACATTACATTCTCCTCCCTCCAGGACACAGTGTTTATCAGTAGTAACATTACATTCTCCTCCCTCCAGGACACAGTGTTTATCAGTAGTAACATTACATTCTCCTCCCTCTAGGACACAGTGTTTATCAGTAGTAACATTACATTCTCCTCCCTCCAGGACACAGTGTTTATCAGTAGTAACATTACATTCTCCTCCCTCCAGGACACAGTGTTTATCAGTAGTAACATTACATTCTCCTCCCTCCAGGACACAGTGTTTATCAGTAGTAACATTACATTCTCCTCCCTCCAGGACACAGTGTTTATCAGTAGTAACATTACATTCTCCTCCCTCCAGGACACAGTGTTTATCAGTAGTAACATTACATTCTCCTCCCTCCAGGACACAGTGTTTATCAGTAGTAACATTACATTCTCCTCCCTCCAGGACACAGTGTTTATCAGTAGTAACATTACATTCTCCTCCCTCTAGGACACAGTGTTTATCTTCTGGGGGCCCAGTAGTTACATGCGGCGGGATGGGAAGGGTCTGGTCTACAACAACCTGAGGTTGATGAACCAGGTGCTGCCCAAACTAAAGGTCTACATCATCTCCAGGCAGAAGATGCTGCAGTTTGACGAACTCTTCAAGAGGGAGACGGGCAAGGACAGGTGAGTTTCACCTGCAAGCTAGAGTACTGTTAATAATGATGAGTGGAACAGAAGTGGCTCGGAGTCTGAGATGAACCACGAATGAGACTTATAAGACTTGCGTTATCTCCCAAAGTAAGTTTGAATAAATAAGTCAACTGCTTCCTTTAAAGAACAGAAAACATTACAAATGTTACATTAGAAGTCGTGATCAGTCTTGGCAATTAGGCTTTTTCTTCCCTTCAAATAGCTTATATGATTCATTTAGAAGAAAGAACTTAATCTCAAATCAAAAAATGTTTTATCAAATCAAATTGTATTTGTCACATTACTGAATACAACAACCTTACTGTGAAATGCTTACTTACAAGCCCTTAACCAACAATGCAGTTTAAGAAATTGAGTTACTAATATATTTTGTAAATAAACTAAAAGAAAAAAATTGAATAAATCAAAAAGTAAATGTACATAACAATAACGAGGCTATATACAGGGTATTACGGTACAGAGTCAATGTGGAGGCTATATACAGGGTATTACGGTACAGAGTCAATGTGGAGGCTATATACAGGGGGTACCGGTACAGGGTCAATGTGGAGGCTATATACAGGGTGTTACGGTACAGAGTCAATGTGGAGGCTATATACAGGGTGTTACGGTACAGAGTCAATGTGGAGGCTATATACAGGGTGTTACGGTACAGAGTCAATGTGGAGGCTATATACAGGGTGTTACGGTATAGAGTCAATGTGGAGGCTATATACAGGGTATTACGGTACAGAGTCAATGTGGAGGCTATATACAGGGTGTTACGGTACAGAGTCAATGTGGAGGCTTTATACAGGGTGTTACGGTACAGAGTCAATGTGGAGGCTATATACAGGGTGTTACGGTACAGAGTCAATGTGGAGGCTATATACAGGGTGTTACGGTACAGAGTCAATGTGGAGGCTATATACAGGGTGTTACGGTACAGAGTCAATGTGGAGGCTATATACAGGGGGTACCGGTACAGGGTCAATGTGGAGGCTATATACAGGGTATTACGGTACAGAGTCAATGTGGAGGCTATATACAGGGTGTTACGGTACAGAGTCAATGTGGAGGCTATATACAGGGTATTACGGTACAGAGTCAATGTGGAGGCTATATACAGGGTGTTACGGTACAGAGTCAATGTGGAGGCTATATACAGGGTATTACGGTACAGAGTCAATGTGGAGGCTATATACAGGGGGTACCGGTACAGAGTCAATGTGGAGGCTATATACAGGGGGTACCGGTACAGAGTCAATGTGGAGGCTATATACAGGGGGTACCGGTACATAGTCAATGTGGAGGCTATATACAGGGGGTACCGGTACAGAGTCAATGTGGAGGCTATATACAGGGTATTACGGTACAGAGTCAATGTGGAGGCTATATACAGGGGGTACCGGTACAGAGTCAATGTGGAGGCTATATACAGGGTATTACAGTACAGAGTCAATGTGGAGGCTATATACAGGGTGTTACGGTACAGAGTCAATGTGGAGGCTATTTACAGGGTATTACGGTACAGAGTCAATGTGGAGGCTATATACAGGGTGTTACGGTACAGAGTCAATGTGGATTCTATATACAGGGTGTTACGGTAACGGCTAAATACAGGGGGTACCGGTACAGAGTCAATGTGGAAGCTGTATACAGGGGGAACCGGTACAGAGTCAATGTGGAGGCTATATACAGGGGGTACCGGTACCTAGTCAGTGTGCGGGGGTACAGGTTAGTCGAGGTGATTTGTAAAGTGACTGCAGAGATAATGAACAGCGAGTAGCAGCAGTGTAAAAACAAAGGCGGGGCCAATGTAAATAGTCCGGTGGCCATTTGATTAGTTGCTCTGCAGTCTTATGGCTTGGGGGTAAAAGCTGTTAAGAAGCCTTTATGGTCCTAGACTTGGTGCTCCGGTACCGCTTGCCGTGTGGTAGCAGAGAGAATAGTCTATAACTTGGGTGACTAGAGTCTTTAAAAAAATGTTGGGCCTTCCTTGACACTGCCTAGTATATAGGTCCTGGATGGCAGGAAGCTTGGCCCCAGTGATATACTGTGCCATACGCACTACCTTCTGTAGCGCTTTACGGTCAGATACCAAGCAGCTCCCATACCAGGCGGTGATGCAACTGGTCAGGATGCTCTCGATGGTGCAGCTGTATAACTTATTGAGGATCTGGGGACCCATGCCAAATCTTTTCAGTCTCCTGAGGGGGTAAAGGTGTTGTCGTGCCCTCTTCACAACGGTCTGTGTGTTTGGACCATGATAGATCGTTGGTGATGTGGACACCAAGGAACTTGAAACTCTCGACCCGCTCCACTACAGCCCCATTGATATTAATGGGGGCCTCTTCGGCCCTCCTTTTCCTATAGTCCACGATCATCTCCTTTGTCTTGCTCACATTGAAAGAAATGCACCACACTGCCAGGTCTCTGACCTCCTCCCTGTAGGCCGTCTCATCGTTGTCGGTGATCAGGCCAACCACGTCAACTTAATGATGGTGTTGGAGTCGTGTTTGGCCACGCAGTCGTGGGTGAACACAGGGAATACAGGAGGGGACTAAGTACACACCCCTGAGGGGCCCCAGTGTTGAGGATCGGCTTGGCAGATGTGTTGTTGCCTACCCTTACCACCTGGGGGAGTCCGGTCAGGAAGTCCAGGATCTAGTTGCAGAGGCAGGTGTTTAGTCCCAAGGTCCTTAGCTTAATGATGAGCTTCGTGGGCACTATGGTGTTGAACGCTGAGCTGTCGTCAATGAACAGCATTCTCACATAGGGGTTCCTTTTGTCCAGGTGGGAAAGGGCAGTATGGAGTGCGATTGAGATTGCGTCACCTGTGGTTATGTCGGGGCGGTGTGTGAATTGGAGTGGGTCTAGGGTTTCTGGCATGATGGTGTTGATGTGAGCCATGACCATCCTTTCAAAGCACTTCATGGCTACCGACGTGAGTGCTACTGGACAGAAATATAGGGAGGTTTCCTTCGCTCTCTTGGGCACAGGGACTATGGTGGTCTGTTTGCAACATGCAGGTATTACAGACTCGGTCAGGGAGAGGTTGAACATTTCAGTCAAGACACTTTCCAGCTTTAATACATACACGTCCTGGTAATCCGTCACAGTTGTCCGGAACAGCTGGTGCTCTCATGCATGCTAAAGGATCTCCCTCAGATAGTGGGGCAGAGTTTCATCTCTTTCAGATAGTGGGGGCAGTTAGGCATCTCGCTCGTTCATAGTGTGCTCCATTCTGAATCGCTACCCATTGATACTGAACAAAACAAAAAGCATGAAAGGCTTTGTTTCCCTCTCTCTCTTTCTCTCTCTCGCTCTGAGGCGTGGCTCTGGGAGTCTGTCTGCTGCTGGGATCCTATCTGATTAAATGGCACCCTATTCCCTACATAGTGTGCCCTATTCCCTACATAGTGCACCCTATTCCCTACATAGTGCACCCTATTCCCTACATAGTGCACTACATTTGACCAGGGCTCATAGATCTCTAGTCAAATGTAATACACTAAATAGGGAATAGGAGGCCATTGGGGACACAAGCTCCCTTCAGACAGGCAGACACCACCAGGAAAATCCCTTTGGGGAGGATTTAGCGCCCGATTCAGTCTTGTGAAATGTAGGTCTTTCCTACACACGCCTTTCCTACGGACTTCTCAGGCGTGGTTCCCTTGAATAAATGTAATTCAACCGCTGAAAACCCTTCCATTTACCGGCCAGCAGATTTCTTCATGGGAGTATTTCTTCAATAGGGTCTTAAGTACATCTATCTAAAGCCACAGGTTTCCTGTAGACGGGACACTTGGCATTCAGGCCAACGAGTTCAATCTTGGTTTCACCAGACCAGTGAATCTTGCTTCTCATGGTCTGAGAGTCCTTTAGGTGCCTTTAGGCAAACTCCCTCCCAGCAGACTGTCATGTTCCGTTTACTGAGGAGTGGCTTCCATCTGGCCTCTTTACCATAAAGGTCTGATTGGTGGAGAGCTGCAGAGATGTTTTTTTTTTTTAAATTTCACTTTTCTTTATTATCTATTTCAATTGCTTTGGTAATTTAAATATTTGTTTCCTATGCCAATAACACCCATTTAATTTAATTGAGAGAGAGATGGATGGATGAGTGGATGAGTTTACATGGACATGGGAGTTACTGATTACCTATGCCAGACAATCTTCTATAACCTCATTCCACCTCCCCCTCCTCCCTGTCTCCCCTCTCTCTACCCCCCCCCCCCCCCCCCCTTTTTCCCTCTCTCCCTCCCCCTCCTCCAGGCGAATCTCTAACTCGTGGTTGAGTACTGGTTGGTTCACTATGACCATAGCTCTGGAGCTGTGTGACCGGATCAATGTCTATGGCATGGTGGCTCCAGACCACTGCAGGTGAGAATTGATCTCTCTCTCTCTCTCTCTCTCTGTCTCTGTCTCTCTCTCTGTCTCTGTCTCTGTCTCTGTCTCTGTCTCTCTCTGTCTCTCTCTCTCTCCCTCTAATAATCTATCCTGTGTTCCTGTTGCCCCTCCTAGAGAGCCCCAGCCCCCATCCTCCCCCTCCCCCTACCACTACTACGAGCCCCTCGGTCCAGAGGAGTGTGCCATGTACATCAGCCATGAGCGGGACCGCAGGGGCAGCCATCACCGCTTTATCACAGAGAAGAGGGTCTTCACCAGCTGGGCTCGAACCTTCAACATCCACTTCTACCAGCCTGACTGGGAGCCCCCGCCGCTGACCCCGCTAACCACTGACCCCCACTAACCACTGATCCCCGCTAACCAATGACCACCGCTAACCACTGACCACTGCTAACCACTGACCACTGCTAACCACTGACCACTGCTAACCACTGACCCCCGCTAACCGCTAACCACTGACCCCAGCTGACCGCTGAACCTGCTAACCGCTGACCACCGCTAACCACTGACCACTGCTAACCACTGACCCCCGCTAACCACTGACCATTGCTAACCACTGACCCCCGCTAACCGCTAACCACTGACCCCAGCTGACCGCTGAACCTGCTAACCGCTGACCACCGCTAACCACTGACCACCGCTAACCACTGACCACTGCTAACCACTGACCCCCGCTAACCACTGACCACTGCTAACCACTGACCCCCGCTAACCACTGACCACTGCTAACCACTGACCCCCGCTGACCGCTGAACCCCCTAACCACTGACCACTGCTAACCACTGACCCCCGCTAACCACTGACCCCCGCTAACCACTGACCACTGCTAACCACTGACCCCCGCTAACCACTGACCACTGCTAACCACTGACCCCCGCTAACCGCTAACCACTGACCCCAGCTGACCGCTGAACCTGCTAACCGCTGACCACCGCTAACCACTGACCACCGCTAACCACTGACCCCCGCTAACCGCTAACCACTGACCCCAGCTGACCGCTGAACCTGCTAACCGCTGACCACCACTAACCACTGACCCCCCGCTAACCACTGACCCCGCTAACCACTGACCTCCGCTAACCACTGACCCCCGCTGACCGCTGACCCCCGCTAACCACTGACCCCCGCTGACCGCTGACCCCCGCTAACCACTGACCACTGCTAACCACTGACCCCCGCTAACCACTGACCACTGCTAACCGCTGACCCCCGCTAACCACTGATCACCGCTAACCACTGATCCCCGCTAACCGCTGCCACCCCGCTAACCACTATCCCCCCGCTAACCACTGACCCCACTAACAGCTGACCACCGCTGATTCCCGCTAACCGCTGACCCTGCTGACCCCGCTGACCCACACTGACCCCCGCTAAACCCACGCTAACCGCACGCAGGGGGAGACAGAGAAGGTCAGGATCAGAATACGTGACTGGTGACCGGGAGAGGGACCGGGATGGGGATCGCTGAGCGTCTGTGGAAGAGGTGCAGCTCAATTGGACTGAGGACTGGGCTGGAGCAGGCTGGACCGCATGGGATGGTCCAAAGCCTTCTGACCACAACTGGTACTGGTCCAACTGGTACTGGTTCAAATGGTACCGGTCTAAATGGTCTGGTACTGGTCCAACTGGTAAGATACTTGTCCAACTGGTACTGGTCCAACTGGTACTGGTCAGATACTGGTCCAACTGGTACTGGTCCAAATGGTCAGATACTGGTCCAACTGGTACTGGTCAGATACTGGTCCAACTAGTACTGGTCAGATACTGGTCCAACTGGTACTGGTCCAACTGGTCAGATACTGGTCCAACTGGTAAGATACTGGTCCAACTGGTACTGGTCAGATACTGGTCCAACTGGTACTGGTCAGATACTGGTCCAACTGGAACTGGTCCATACAGAACAGAGTCCTTCAGGGAGGATCCACAGTCCTCCTCTTGTTATCTGTCATGGACAACTGCAAGGACCAAATACGGTTGGATGCACTGGATGAGTCTACATGGAGTAGACCATGGTCAAACAGTGGAAGGGCTCAGAGATGGAGTAGACCATGGTCAAACAGTGGAAGGGCTCAGAGATGGAGTAGACCATGGTCAAACAGTGGAAGGGCTCAGAGATGGAGTAGACCATGGTCAAACAGTGGAAGGGCTCAGAGATGGAGTAGACCATGGTCAAACAGTGGAAGGGCTCAGAGAGGAACAATACCTTCCTGTGGAACACTTATGTCACCTTCAGGTTAGACTGGCCTGTATTTTTCATTTAGTCTGAAACAAAGGAAATATCACTGTGTATGTTCCACCTCAGTCTGAAGTTAGGACACTGGGTGGTTCTGCACTTCCTAATAGTGAGTTGCACTCCCCCCATTTTGCCCTCAGAACAGCCTCAATTAGTCGGGGCATGGACTGTACAAGGTGTCGAAAGCGTTCCACAGGGATGCTGGCCCATGTTGACTCCAATGCTTCCCACAGTTGTGTCAAGTCAGCTGTCCTTTGGTTGGTGGAACATTCTTCATACACACGGGAAACTATTGAGCATGAAAAATCCAGCAGCGTTGCAGTTCTTGACACAAACCGGTGAGCCTGGCACCTACTACCCCTTTTTACTCAGTGTATAACAGAGGTAACAGCATTGGACATTGCACTCAGATAGAGACTCACTCACTGCATATTGGGCTATTGTTGTAACTGTAATTACTACTACATGAACACTACTGTAATTCAGTAACTACTGTAATTACTGTTACATTAACAGTACTGTAATTATGTAACTACTGTAATTACTATCACATTAACACTACTGTAATTACTATTACATGAACACTACTGTAATTCAGTAACTACTGTAATTACTGTTACATTAACAGTAATGTAATTCTGTAACTACTGTAATTACTATTACATTAACACTACTGTAATTACTATTACATTAACACTACTGTAATTCTGTAACTACTGTAATTACTATTACATTAACACTACTGTAATTCTGTAACTACTGTAATTACCATTACATTAACCCTACTGTAATTCTGTAACTTCTGTAATTACCATTACTTTAACATTACTGTAATTCTGTAACAACTGTATTCACTATTACATTAACACTACTGTAATTCTGTAACTACTGTAATTATTATTACATTAACACTACTGTAATTCTGTAACTACTGTAATTACCATTACATTAACCCTACTGTAATTCTGTAACTTCTGTAATTACCATTACATTAACAGTACTGTAATTTCTCTAACTACTGTAATTACTATTACATTAACACTACTGTAATTCTGTAACTACTGTAATTACCATTACATTAACACTACTGTAATTCTGTAACTACTGTAATTGCCATTACATTAACACTACTGTAATTCTGTAACTACTGTAATTACCCTTACATTAACCGTTTTTTGAGATGAGACGTGTGTTCAAAACTAAATAGGGAATAGTGTGCCATTTGTGATGAAGATGAGGTTTGTCCTCAGAGCGCTGCGGTTGAGTTGGGATTATTCTCCCGTTCTGTCAGAGCCAGAGACATATGAAGACTTAACATCCTTCACTCTGACTCTGACACACACACGCACACGCACACACACTCACAGACACCCTTCACTCTGACTGCCAGTCTATGACCACGCGTTACACATGTCAAACGCTCTCCTCTCTCCGCTTCTCTCAGAGCAAGGAGAGTGACAGGTGTCACCGGCAGAGATGTTTTCCCACACGACGTGTGAGTGTTTGGATGAAAGCCTCTACATTCCTGCAGCCCCGGTCCTCCATCTTCATCCGTCTCCTGTCTGTCGTGTCATTCTGCAGCATCTACACAAGGCTGTATAAATGGGACTGTTACACTGCTGACACACACACACACACACACACACACACACACACACACACACACACACACACACACACACACACACACACACACACACACACACACACACACACACACACACACACACACACACACACACACACACACACACACACACACACATCCAACCACAGCCATTTACAGTAGCTAAATCTATTCATAGCTTTACAGCTTCAGTTCAGGATCATGATTGATCCTGGTACTCTTAATTGTATTGATCCTGTAGTTAGTTACTAGTCTCGGGAATGTGAGGTGGGCTTCTCAGGGTCCGAGATGTTTGATCTCACCAGGGAAACATTACTATCAACAAATATCTGTTATTACCACACAACCAGTTTAACATGATTGTTGAACCTCATCTCTGTACCTCACGGCTACCTCATCTCTGTACCTCATCTCTGTACCTCACGGCTACCTCATCTCTGTACCCCACGGCTACCTCATCTCTGTACCTCACGGCTACCTCATCTCTGTACCTCATCTCTGTACCTCACGGCTACCTCATCTCTGTACCTCACGGCTACCTCATCTCAGTACCCCACGGCTACCTCATCTCTGTACCTCATCTCTGTACCTCACGGCTACCTCATCTCTGTACCCCACGGCTACCTCATCTCTGTACCTCACGGCTACCTCATCTCTGTGCCTCACGGCTACCTCATCTCTGTAGTGAATTTCAAACTCAGATTCAACCACAAAGTTCCGTGAGGTTTTCCAATGTTTCACAAAGAAGGGCACCTATTTTTTAAAATATTTTTTATATATACCCCTTTTTCTCCCTAATTTCGTGGTATCTAATTGGTAGTTGCAGTCTTGTCTCATCGCTGCAACTCCCGTACGGACTCGGGAGAGGCGAAGGTCGAGAGCCGTGCGTCCTCCAGAGCACAAAGCTTCCTGACACAACGCCCGCTTAACCCAGAAGTCAGCCGCACCAATGTGTCGGAGGAAACACCGTACACCTGGCGACAGTGTCAGCGTGCTCTGCGCCCGGCCCGCCACATGAGTCGCTAGAGCGCGATGGGACAAGGACATCCCTGCCAGCCAAACCCATTGTCACAACTTCCGCCAAAGTCGGTTCCTCTCCTTGTTAGGGCGGCGTTCAGCGGTCGACGTCACCAGTCTTCTAGCCATCGCCAATCCACCTTTCATTTTCCATTTGTTTTGTCTTGTTTTCCCACACACCTGGTTTACATTTCCTCATTACTTGTCGTGTATTTAACCCTCTGTTCCCCCCATGCCTGTGTGTGTAATTGTTTATTGTCAAGGTTGGCACGCGGTTCTGTATTATGATTGTCTCAGTAAAGTGCTTTGTTCGTTCATCTCTGCTCTCCTGCGGCTGACTTCCATGCACCAGCTACACCCACCCCTTGACACCCGGATGAAGCTGGGCCAATTGTGCGCCCCCCTATGGGTCTCCCGGTCGCGGCCGGCTGCGACAGAGCCTGGACCAGAACCAGGATGGCACAGCTAGCACTGTGATGCAGTGTCTTAGACCACTGCCCCACTAAAGAGGCCCACCTATTGGTCGTTTCAGGGTTGAATGGCTGTGATGGGAGAAAACTGAGGATGGATCAACAACATTGTAGTTACTCCACAATACTAACCTAAAGGACAGAGTGAAAAGAAGGAAGTCTGTAGAGAATAAAAATATTCCAAAACATGCTTCCTGTTTGCAACAAGGTGCTAAAGTCAAATAGAAAAAACATGGCAAAGAAATTAACTTTTTGTCCTGAATACTGTTGTATCTTTTTGTCTTAGAAATACTAAGTGGTCACGTGGCCTTGGATACAATATACACCACATCCCGCTTGTCAAGATATGACTTTACCCTTACAAGATTAAACAATAACAATTACAATAACAATTCTCTATAAATCCTGGTTACCTCTTTGCGTTGTGAACACTGCATTTCAATAACACATTTCTACTTCCTCAATCAGCCTCTAAGGAGCTTTTACTTCTCTACCCGAACCGTCTCACTTCAACAACCTGCCCTGGTGGGTCTGACACAGGAGTGTCTGGGCTTCTCTTCCCGAACCGTCTCATTTCAACAACCTGTCCTGGTGGGTCTGACACAGGAGTGTCTGGGCTTCTCTTCCCGAACCGTCTCATTTCAACAACCTGCCCTGGTGGGTCTGACACAGGAGTGTCTGGGCTTCTCTAGCCGACCGTCTCATTTCAACAACCTGTCCTGGTGGGTCTGACACAGGAGTGTCTGGGCTTCTCTAGCCGACCGTCTCATTTCAACAACCTGTCCTGGTGGGTCTGACACAAGAGTGTCTGGGCTTCTCTACACAACCCGTCTCATTTCAACAACCTGTCCTGGTGGGTCTGAGCTTTTTAGGATAAAAATAAACAAAATAGAGCTAAGCACAAGCTAAATCCTAGACGAAAACCTGGTTCAGTCTACTTTCCAACAGATACCAAGAGACAAACTCCCCTTTCAGCAGGACAATAACCTACAACCCAGGGCCAGCTCTACACTGGAGATGGTAACCAAGACGACAGTGATTGTTCCTGAGCGGCCGAGTTACAGTTTTGACTTAAACCTACTTGAAAATCTATGGCAAAGACTTGAAAACGGCTGTCTAGCCACCCCATATAACAGCAATCAGTCAAATAATGGAGAACAATCATCAGAAATCAAGCGATGTGAATCATTCAGTGGGACGCCACTAGCTGGCCAGAAGGTTTAAATCAACGTTTCATATTGTGTTGTGTAGATGTACTGTATTGACAATGACACAATAACGCCAGATCACATTTCCGTCAACAACCATGACCTCCCTTGTCCACCATAGGAAGCAAAGTGGTCATTAATAAATGATAAGCAGGCCTCCCGGGTGGCGCAGTGATTAAGGGCGCTGTACTGCAGTGCCAGCTGTGCCATCAGAGTCCCTGGGTTCGCGCCCAGGCTCTGTCGTAACCGCCCGCGACCCGGAGGTCCGTGGGGCGACGCACAGTTGGCAAAGCGTCGTCCGGGTTAGGGAGGGCTTGGTCGGTAGGGGTGTCCTTGTCTCATCGCGCACCAGCGACTCCTGTGGCCCGGTGCACAGTGTTTCCTCTGACACATTGGTGCGGCTGGCTTCCGAGTTGGATGCGCGCTGTGTTAAGAAGCAGTGCGGCTTGGTTGGGTTGTGTATCGGAGGACGCGTGACTTTCAACCTTCGTCTCTCCCGAGCCGGTACAGGAGTTGTAGCTATGAGACAAGATAGTAGCTGCTACAACAATTGGATACCATGAAATTGGGGAGAAAAACGGGTAAAATTCCCCCCATAAAATAAATAATAAGTGAGTATTGCATTTGCAGCTCCTAAACTTAAAACATTGTTTTAAACATCACCTCTGAACGAGCTCCGGCAGCTCGTGGCCCAGTTGGCTAGCTTTATTGATATTGCTAGCCCGTGGGTGCGTTCCATTTTGCAGGTTGAAATGGGTGCGTGGACTTCATTGCTTCTTAATTTATTGGTTAGTTAATATAATAGATTAGCTTAATTAATTGGTTCAGATTATCTGATGATTTATTGGCCTCTACTTTAAAAAAAAAATTTTTTTACAAAATCCCAAATCACTACTGCGCATCTCTGCAGGTCTGCGCATCTCTGTTCCTAGAGAGCGAACATCCTGCAGGTTTTCGCTCCAAACCCAGTAGTAACTAACATGATGAACGTATCAACCAGTTAGTTAGGTAGATAGATAAGGGTTTGAACAAAAAAACTAAACTTCCATTCAAACCCAGAATCCTATACTGGATTTCTCCAGACTTCCAAGACAAGATTTGGAAGGATGGCTACGGAGGCTAGTGTTGAACATATTGGAAGGATGGCCACGCGAGACTAGTGTTGAACGTATTGGAAGGATGGCCACGCGAGGCTAGTGGTGAACATATTGGAAGGATGGCCACGCGAGGCTAGTGGTGAACATATTGGAAGGATGGCCACGCGAGGCTAGTGGTGAACATATTGGAAGGATGGCCACGCGAGGCTAGTGTTGAACATATTGGAAGGATGGCCACGCGAGGCTAGTGTTAAACATGTTGGAAGGATGGCCACGCGAGGCTAGTGTTAAACATATTGGAAGGATGGCCACGCGAGTTAAACATATTGGAAGGATGGCCACGCGAGGCTAGTGTTGAACATATTGGAAGGATGGCCACGCGAGGCTAGTGTTGAACGTATTGGAAGGATGGCCACGCGAGGCTAGTGTTGAACATATTGGAAGGATGGCCACGCGAGGCTAGTGTTAAACATATTGGAAGGATGGCCACGCGAGGCTAGTGTTGAACATATTGGAAGGATGGCCACGCGAGGCTAGTGTTGAACGTATTGGAAGGATGGCCACGCGAGTCTAGTGTTGAACGTATTGGAAGGATGGCCACGCGAGGCTAGTGCTGAACATATTGGAAGGATGGCCACGCGAGACTAGTGGTGAACGTATTGGAAGGATGGCCACGCGAGGCTAGTGTTGAACGTATTGGAAGGATGGCCACGCGAGGCAAGTGTTGAACGTATTGGAAGGATGGCCACGCGAGACTAGTGGTGAACTTATTGGAAGGATGGCCACGTGAGGCTAGTGTTGAACATATTGGAAGGATGGCCACGCGAGACTAGTGGTGAACATATTGGAAGGATGGCCACGCGAGGCTAGTGTTGAACGTATTGGAAGGATGGCCACGCGAGGCTAGTGGTGAACGTATTGGACGGATGGCCACGCGAGACTAGTGGTGAACTTATTGGAAGGATGGCCACGTGAGGCTAGTGTTGAACATATTGGAAGGATGGCCACGCGAGACTAGTGGTGAACTTATTGGAAGGATGGCCACGCGAGGCTAGTGTTGAACGTATTGGAAGGATGGCCACGCGAGGCTAGTGGTGAACGTATTGGAAGGATGGCCACGCGAGACTAGTGGTGAACGTATTGGAAGGATGGCCACACGAGGCTAGTGTTGAACATATTGGAAGGATTGCCACGTGAGGCTAGTGTTGAACATATTGGAAGGATGGCCACGCGAGACTAGTGGTGAACATATTGGAAGGATGGCCACGCGAGACTAGTGGTGAACATATTGGAAGGATGGCCACGCGAGACTAGTGGTGAACATATTGGAAGGATGGCCACGCGAGACTAGTGTTGAACATATTGGAAGGATGGCCACGCGAGACTAGTGGTGAACATATTGTAAGGATGGCCACGCGAGGCTTGTGTTGAACATATTGGAAGGATGGCCACTCGAGACTAGTGTTGAACGTATTGGAAGGATGGCCACGCGGGGCTAGTGTTGAACGTATTGGAAGGATGGCCACGTGAGGCTAGTGGTGAACATATTGGAAGGATGACCACGTGAGGCTAGTGTTGAACATATTGGAAGGATGGCCACGCAAGGCTAGTGTTAAACATATTGGAAGGATGGCCACGCGAGGCTAGTGTTGAACATATTGGAAGGATGGCCACGCGAGGCTAGTGCTGAACATATTGGAAGGATGGCCACTCGAGACTAGTGGTGAACATATTGGAAGGATGGCCACGCGAGACTAGTGGTGAACATATTGGAAGGATTGCCACGCGAGACTAGTGGTGAACATATTGGAAGGATGGCCACGCGAGGCTAGTGTTGAACATATTGGAAGGATGGCCACTCGAGACTAGTGTTGAACGTATTGGAAGGATGGCCACGCGGGGCTAGTGTTGAACGTATTGGAAGGATGGCCACGCGAGGCTAGTGGTGAACATATTGGAAGGATGGCCACGCGAGGCTAGTGGTGAACATATTGGAAGGATGGCCACGCAAGGCTAGTGTTAAACATATTGGAAGGATGGCCACGCGAGGCTAGTGTTGAACATATTGGAAGGATGGCCACGCGAGGCTAGTGCTGAACATATTGGAAGGATGGCCACGCGAGACTAGTGGTGAACATATTGGAAGGATGGCCACGCGAGACTAGTGGTGAACTTATTGGAAGGATGGCCACGCGAGACTAGTGGTGAACTTATTGGAAGGATGGCCACGTGAGGCTAGTGTTGAACATATTGGAAGGATGGCCACGCGAGACTAGTGGTGAACATATTGGAAGGATGGCCACGCGAGGCTAGTGTTGAACGTATTGGAAGGATGGCCACGCGAGGCTAGTGGTGAACGTATTGGAAGGATGGCCACGCGAGGCTAGTGTTGAACATATTGGAAGGATGGCCACGCGAGGCTAGTGTTAAACATATTGGAAGGATGGCCACGCGAGGCTAGTGTTGAACATATTGGAAGGATGGCCACGCGAGGCTAGTGCTGAACATGTTGGAAGGATAGCCACGCGAGACTAGTGGTGAACTTATTGGAAGGATGGCCACGTGAGGCTAGTGTTGAACATATTGGAAGGATGGCCACGCGAGACTAGTGGTGAATATATTGGAAGGATGGCCACGCAAGGCTAGTGTTGAACGTATTGGAAGGATGGCCACGCGAGGCTAGTGGTGAACGTATTGGAAGGATGGCCACGCGAGGCTAGTGTTGAACATATTGGAAGGATGGCCACGCGAGACTAGTGTTGAACATATTGGAAGGATGGCCACGCGAGACTAGTGGTGAACATATTGGAAGGATGGCCACGCGAGACTAGTGGTGAACATATTGGAAGGATGGCCACGCGAGACTAGTGGTGAACATATTGGAAGGATGGCCACGCGAGGCTAGTGGTGAACATATTGGAAGGATGGTCACGCGAGGCTAGTGGTGAACATATTGGAAGGATGGCCACGCGAGGCTAGTGTTGAACATATTGGAAGGATGGCCACGCGAGGCTAGTGTTGAACATATCACCAAACCACATAGTGGTGGTGTTCCTGCCTGATTACGTTGAAGATGTTGCAGTGTATCAACCAATGGCTGTGCGCCACGTCATCCACAGTCGGGCATTACATTGCTATATCATATGATGTGGTTAGCTGATATGTTAAACACCTTTCCAAGCTTTGATCTGGTCTGCAATGTAGTCAGGCAGGAATGCCACCCATATCATATAGCGGTATATCAATCTAATGCCCGACTGCGTGGAAATGACATGCTATGCAACTATTGGTTGATGCAATGTATTACCTGCAATTTGGTCAGGGAACATGGGAACATGACCCTCAACTATCTGAATAAGGTACAGTGTATTCGGAAAGTATTCAGACCCCTTGACTTTATCCACATTTTGTTACGTTACAGCCTTATTCTAAAATGGTTTAAATAGTTTTTTTCCCTCATCAATCTACACACAACACCCCATAATGACATCACAATACCCCATAATGACATTACAATACCTCATAATGACATCACAATACCCCATAATGCCATCACAACACCCCATAATGGCATCACAATACCCCATAATTCCAAAGCGAAAACAGGTTTTTAGAAATGTTTGCAATTTTTTTATTTTAAATATCACATTTCCATAAGTATTCTGACCCTTTAGTCAGTACTTGAGCTACGTGAGGCTAGTGTTGAACATATTGGAAGGATGGCCACGCAAGGCTAGTGTTAAACATATTGGAAGGATGGCCACGCGAGGCTAGTGTTGAACATATTGGAAGGATGGCCACGCGAGGCTAGTGCTGAACATATTGGAAGGATGGCCACTCGAGACTAGTGGTGAACATATTGGAAGGATGGCCACGCGAGACTAGTGTTGAACATATTGGAAGGATGGCCACGCGAGACTAGTGTTGAACATATTGGAAGGATGGCCACGCGAGACTAGTGGTGAACATATTGGAAGGATGGCCACGCGAGACTAGTGGTGAACGTATTGGAAGGATGGCCACGCGAGGCTAGTGTTGAACATATCACCAAACCACATAGTGGTGGTGTTCCTGCCTGATTACGTTGAAGATGTTGCAGTGTATCAACCAATGGCTGTGCGCCACGTCATCCACAGTCGGGCATTACATTGCTATATCATATGATGTGGTTAGCTGATATGTTAAACACCTTTCCAAGCTTTGATCTGGTCTGCAATGTAGTCAGGCAGGAATGCCACCCATATCATATAGCGGTATATCAATCTAATGCCCGACTGCGTGGAAATGACATGCTATGCAACTATTGGTTGATGCAATGTATTACCTGCAATTTGGTCAGGGAACATGGGAACATGACCCTCAACTATCTGAATAAGGTACAGTGTATTCGGAAAGTATTCAGACCCCTTGACTTTATCCACATGTTGTTACGTTACAGCCTTATTCTAAAATGGTTTAAATAGTTTTTTTCCCTCATCAATCTACACACAACACCCCATAATGACATCACAATACCCCATAATGACATTACAATACCTCATAATGACATCACAATACCCCATAATGCCATCACAACACCCCATAATGGCATCACAATACCCCATAATTCCAAAGCGAAAACAGGTTTTTAGAAATGTTTGCAATTTTTTTATTTTAAATATCACATTTCCATAAGTATTCTGACCCTTTAGTCAGTACTTTGTTGAAGCACCTTTGGCAGCGATTACAGCCTCAAGTCTTCTTGGGTATGAGTCTACAAGCTTGGTACACCTGTTTTTGGGGAGTTTCTCCCATTCTTCTCTGCAGATCCTCTCAAGCTCTGTCAGGTTGGATGGGGAGCGTCGCTGCACAGCTATTTTCAGGTCTCTCCAGAGATGTTCGATCAGGTTGAAGTCCGGGATCTGGCTGGGCCACTCAAGGACATTCCTGACTCAAGGGCATTCCCGAAGCCACTCATTGTTCTGTTGGAAGGTGAACCTTCGCCCCAGTCTAAGGTCCTGAGCGAACTTGAAAAGGTTTTCATCAATAATCTTGTTTCTCATGATCTGAGAGTAATTTAGGTGCCTTTTGGCAAAGTTCAAGCAGGCTGTCATGTGCCTTTTACTGAAGAGTGGCTTCTGTCTGGCCACTCTACCATAAAGGCCTCATTGGTGGAGTGCTGCAGAGATCATTCTCCTTCTGGAAGGTTTCCCATCTCCACAGAGGAACTCTGGAGCTCTGTCAGAGTGACCATCAGGTTCTTGGTCACCACCCTGACCAAGGCCCTTCTCCCCCGATTTTTCAGTTTGGCCGGGCGTCCAGCTCTAAAACGAGTCTTGGTGGTTCCAAAAATTCAAAGATGATGGAGGCCACTGTGTTCATGGGGACCTTCAATGCTGCGGAAATGTTTTGGTACGCTTCCCCAGATCTGTGACTCGACACAATCCTGTCTCGGAGCTCTGCGGAGAATTCCTTCTACTTCATGGCTTGGTTTTTTCTCTGCTTAGATGAAACAGGTGAACATGGCAGAATTCCATGTATGACTGTGACTGCCAAGAAGGTGGTCATTGAAGTAGAGGGTATGCCAGGTGGAATAGAGTTGAAAAAGTCCTCCCACTATGGCATGGACCAACTATCTGACATTTTGGAGTCAGGAGGTGGCATCAAGTTCACCATAAATAAGATGCAATGCTCTCTACAATATTATTAGTGCAGAATTGTAATGTCTTGGTCATTGAGATGGACAACATTGACATGTACAGTGCAGGCAGTGACTTGACCCATTACTTAAGAAAAGACCCGAGCCGGGTGCTGTATGTGACCCGCGACCAGATTCAATACGGCCCCGCGGAATCATGCTCAGAACACATAAAGAATTTGCGATAGTAAAAGTTTTGAAAAAGGTATTTGTTATTCATATTAAAAGCCCAATGAATACTCGCCTTTGTGTAATGATTTAACTCACACTGCTTGTGGGACTTTTACTTTGAAGGCACGTATAAATAACAACTGCACGAGGACAGACAGTGACTGACAGGCTGACACACACATCAAAGTTACATGTAGTATCTAGCTAGAAAAAAATTCAATGTAGGATGTTTTTTTGGCCTTTTTCAACATCAGATGTGCCTTCAAGGGAACATTACTCCTCCTGACCCACCAAGTAGAAGTCAACAGTCTCCTTCTGACACCACTAGTCTGTTCCCTATCTGACGACCAACGGGGGAACTATACATCGCTGCTGCGTGCTTTGAACGGTGAGTTTTCTCCTCGTTTTGAGGATTTCAAAGTGTTGTAAAATGACATGCTGTTGGTTTCCTCTCCTTTCACCTTCAATGTGGATAACGCTCCCACTGACCTGCAACTTGAGCTGATCGGTCTGATGCAGTGATTGGAGAACTATTCAAAACAACGTCACTGACGAGCTTCTATGTTATCTCTCGATGAACAAAACATTCCAACGATTAGTAGTCATGCTCAGAAGATGTTTGTACTGTCTGGGTCGACCTATGTATGTGAACAGACTTCTTCGGTGATTTAAATATAACAAGTCGAGGCACAGATCATCTCTTACTGACTCTGCCCTCACAGCAATCCTGCGCATAGCGACATCAGAAACTGTATCTGACTTCTCTGCTCTAGTCAACGCCCATCAGAGACTTCACTCCTCACACTAACTGAGTAGTTTAAATGTAATGTTGCTCTCTTTCTTGTGTTTTTTGTGCGTTACCATTAACAAGAGTTCTGTCCGTGGTGCTGAATGCACAGTGAACTTTTCCCTCCGTGTAGCTCTTTGCTTGTTTAAGAATGTAAATATCTACCAAAAGGAGAACACGGATGTGGTTTATTTCTGGGCATGTTAAACAAGTAAAATGAGTAGCATATCTGGACGTGATTTACAGTAGATATATCTGTCAACACAGTCATTCACATGATGTATAATCCTGTAATATGATTCTGGCCCAGGAAGGCAAAAAATCTATTCTAATGTGGCCCTCCATGGAAAATCACTACCCAGGCCTGGTCTAAACAAACAGGACATTCCTTTTGAACAGATACCCATTGCGGCCACAGCTCTCACTAAAGGGCTTTGCCATGTATATTGCCATCCACTACTAGTTATTGTCTTTTTCTGTGTCAATGTGTCTGCTGATTATGAAAAGATGGAGCACATTTTTTGATTTTAGAATATCTGTTTGCAGCTGGGGGTGCTGCTGGGCATAGAGCTCGAGATGGGCCTGAAGATGGAGAAGGGCCTGGAGATGGAGAAGGGCCTGGAGATGGAGAAGGGCCTGGAGATGGAGAAGGGCCTGGAGATGGGCCTGGAGATGGAGAAGGGCCTGGAGATGGGCCTGGAGATGGAGAAGGGCCTGGAGATGGGCCTGGAGATGGAGAAGGGCCTGGAGATGGGCCTGGAGATGGAGAAGGGCCTGGAGATGGAGAAGGGTCTGGAGATGGAGAAGGGCCTGGAGATGGAGAAGGGCCTGGAGATGAAGAAGGGCCTGGAGATGGAGAAGGGCCTGGAGATGGGCCTGGAGATGGAGAAGGGCCTGGAGATCGAGAAGGGCCTGGAGATGGGCCTGGAGATGGAGAAGGGCCTGGAGATGGAGAAGGGCCTGGAGATGGAGAAGGGCCTGGAGATGGAGAAGGGTCTGGAGATGGAGATGTGCCTGGAGATGGAGAAGGGTCTGGAGATGGAGAAGGGCCTGGAGATGGAGAAGGGCCTGGAGATGAAGAAGGGCCTGGAGATGGAGATGGGCCTGGAGATGGAGAAGGGCCTGGAGATGGGCCTGGAGATGGAGAAGGGCCTGGAGATCGAGAAGGGCCTGGAGATGGGCCTGGAGATGGAGAAGGGCCTGGAGATGGAGAAGGGCCTGGAGATGGAGAAGGGCCTGGAGATGGAGAAGG
Organism: Oncorhynchus mykiss; assembly: GCF_057628025.1. NCBI lineage: Eukaryota > Metazoa > Chordata > Actinopteri > Salmoniformes > Salmonidae > Oncorhynchus > Oncorhynchus mykiss. The sequence continues at coordinate 91,602,317 of NC_143029.1, read as the reverse complement.
GCCTGGAGATGGAGAAGGGCCTGGAGATGGAGAAGGGCCTGGAGATGAAGAAGTGCCTGGAGATGAAGAAGTGCCTGGAGATGAAGAAGGGCCTGGAGATGGGCCTGGAGATGGAGATGGGCCTGGAGATGGAGATGGGCCTGTAGCTGGAGATCGGCCTGGAGATGGGAGTGGAGTTGGAGCTAGGCTGCAGCTGGATGTTGGGCAGAAGCTGGAGGTTAGGCTGAGGATGGAGCTGAGGCTGGAGGTTGGGTTGCGGATGGAGCTGAGGCTGGAGCTGGAGGTTAGGCTGCACCAGGACCTGTGTCTAATTCCCCGGAGGATGGAAATACTACATGAATGTGCCAAACATCAAGGACATCAGCTATTTCCATGACATAGACTGACCAGGTGAATCCAGGTGGAAGCTATGATCCCTGTGTTATGTAGCTACAGTATGTTTTGTATGTTATAACGCTTGGCTTAGTTCAATACTCAATTTCAGAAAAATAACACTGCACTGCAAGATAAAATAGTTCAATATTAAAGTTTAAAAGATGAAAGAGTAATTGTAGTCAATGACCAGAATCTTCGCTGAGTAGAAAGAGTCAGTACAGAATTAGAAACTGGGTAAACGTGTGTAAACTAATTTACCACAATACATTATGGATGAGGTGTTTCAGAGCAGACGCTATATTAAAAACAGCTGTTTGACGGTAGTTTTTCAAAGTGTACTGTAAATGTAGCCAACAAGTCAACCTGTATTTTGTCTTTGATTGTGAAGAACATACGTTATTACCTTTATAATTTATCACTTTGTAATTGTGCCTCTGTATTTTATTTTTAAAGTCATCAGTTGAAATGAACTCCGTTATTACTTCGTCACAAATAATAGTTTTTATTTTTTAATAAAAAGTGTTATTCAACATTGTGTTACATTGATATATCTAGTGAACATTGGATAAGCAACACTGAACTGCACAGGTTGGGCGTGACAGAGAAGAAGATGAAGTCACTACAAGCCTTACAAAGTTACCGTGACAGAGAAGAAGATGAAGTCACTACAAGCCTTACAAAGTTACCGTGACAGAGAAGAAGATGAAGTCACTACAAGCCTTACAAAGTTACCGTGACAGAGAAGAAGATGAAGTCACTACAAGCCTTACAAAGTTACCGTGACAGAGAAGAAGAAGAAGTCACTACAAGCCTTACAAAGTTACCGTGACAAAGAAGAAGAAGAAGTCACTACAAGCCTTACAAAGTTACCGTGACAAAGAAGAAGATGAAGTCACTACAAGCCTTACAAAGTTACCGTGACAGAGAAGAAGAAGAAGTCACTACAAGCCTTACAAAGTTATCGTGACAGAGAAGAAGAAGAAGTCACTACAAGCCTTACAAAGTTACCGTGACAGAGAAGAAGATGAAGTCACTACAAGCCTTACAAAGTTACCGTGACAGAGAAGAAGAAGAAGTCACTACAAGCCTTACAAAGTTACAGTGACAAAGAAGAAGATGAAGTCACTACAAGCCTTACAAAGTTACCGTGACAGAGAAGAAGATGAAGTCACTACAAGTCTTACAAAGTTACCGTGACAGAGAAGAAGAAGACGTCACTACAAGCCTTACAAAGTTACCTGAAGCTGATTGGAAAGTGCCCAGACCGGTTATTCAGAAGGCAGTCGTCTTCGGAAAGTATTCAGACCCCTTTACCTTTTTCCACATTTTGTTATGTTACATCTTTATTCTAAAATTGATTAAATTGTTTTTTCCCCCTCATCAATCTACACACAATGAAAAATAATGAAAAATGCAAAAAGTGTTTTTTTTTAGAAATGGTTGCAAATATATAAAAATTAAAAAATAAATATTACATTTCCATCAGTATTCAGACCCTTCACTCAGTACTTTGTTGAAGCACCTTTGGCAGCGATTACAGCCTCGAGTCTTCTTGGGCATGACGCTACAAGCTTGGCACACCCTTATTTGAGGAGTTTCGCCCATTCTTCTCTCCAGAGATGTTCGATCAGGTTCAAGTCCGGTCTCTGGCTGGGCCACTCAAGGTCATTCAGAGACTTGTCCCAAAGCCACTCCTCCGTTGTCTTGGCTGTGTGCTTAGGGTCGTTGTCCTGTTGGAAGGTGAACCTTCGCCCCAGTTTGAGGTCCTGAGCAGGTGTTCATCAAGGATCTATCTGGAGAAATCATGTGGCACAATGGAATGAGCCACAATTGAAAGTTAAGGTGTAGTTTACAATGCACAGCTGGAACGGGTTAAGGTGTAGTTTACAATGCACAGCTGGAACGGGTTAAGGTGTAGTTTACAATGCACAGCTGGAACGGGTTAAGGTGTAGTTTACAATGCACTGCTGGAACGGGTTAAGGTGTAGTTTACAATACACAGCTGGAACGGGTTAAGGTGTAGTTTACAATGCACAGATGGAACAGGTTAAGGTGTAGTTTACAATACACAGCTGGAACGGGTTAAGGTGTAGTTTACAATGCACAGCTGGAACGGGTTAAGGTGTAGTTTACAATGCACTGCTGGAACGGGTTAAGGTGTAGTTTACAATACACAGCTGGAACGGGTTAAGGTGTAGTTTACAATGCACAGATGGAACGGGTTAAGGTGTAGTTTACAATGCACAGATGGAACGGGTTAAGGTGTAGTTTACAATGCACAGATGGAACGGGTTAAGGTGTAGTTTACACTGCACAGCTGGAACGGGTTAAGGTGTAGTTTACAATGCACTGCTGGAACGGGTTAAGGTGTAGTTTACAATACACTGATGGAACGGGTTAAGGTGTAGTTTACAATACACAGATGGAACGGGTTAAGGTGTAGTTTACAATGCACAGATGGAACGGGTTAAGGTGTAGTTTACAATACACAGCTGGAACGGGTTAAGGTGTAGTTTACAATACACAGCTGGAACGGGTTAAGGTGTAGTTTACAATACACAGCTGGAACGGGTTAAGGTGTAGTTTACAATGCACTGCTGGAACGGGTTAAGGTGTAGTTTACAATACACAGCTGGAACGGGTTAAGGTGTAGTTTACAATGCACAGCTGGAACGGGTTAAGGTGTAGTTTACAATGCACTGCTGGAACGGGTTAAGGTGTAGTTTACAATACACAGCTGGAACGGGTTAAGGTGTAGTTTACAATACACAGCTGGAACGGGTTAAGGTGTAGTTTACAATGCACTGATGGAACAGGTTAAGGTGTAGTTTACAATGCACAGCTGGAACGGGTTAAGGTGTAGTTTACAATGCACTGCTGGAACGGGTTAAGGTGTAGTTTACAATACACAGCTGGAACGGGTTAAGGTGTAGTTTACAATACACAGCTGGAACGGGTTAAGGTGTAGTTTACAATACACTGCTGGAACGGGTTAAGGTGTAGTTTACAATACACAGCTGGAACGGGTTAAGGTGTAGTTTACAATACACAGCTGGAACGGGTTAAGGTGTAGTTTACAATACACAGCTGGAACGGGTTAAGGTGTAGTTTACAATGCACTGCTGGAACGGGTTAAGGTGTAGTTTACACTGCACAGCTGGAACGGGTTAAGGTGTAGTTTACAATACACAGCTGGAACGGGTTAAGGTGTAGTTTACAATACACAGCTGGAACGGGTTAAGGTGTAGTTTACACTGCACAGCTGGAACGGGTTAAGGTGTAGTTTACAATACACAGATGAAACGGGTTAAGGTGTAGTTTACAATGCACTGCTGGAACGGGTTAAGGTGTAGTTTACAATACACAGCTGGAACGGGTTAAGGTGTAGTTTACAATGCACAGCTGGAACGGGTTAAGGTGTAGTTTACAATGCACTGCTGGAACGGGTTAAGGTGTAGTTTACAATACACAGCTGGAACGGGTTAAGGTGTAGTTTACAATGCACAGCTGGAACGGGTTAAGGTGTAGTTTACAATGCACAGCTGGAACGGGTTAAGGTGTAGTTTACAATGCACTGCTGGAACGGGTTAAGGTGTAGTTTACAATGCACAGCTGGAACGGGTTAAGGTGTAGTTTACAATGCACAGCTGGAACGGGTTAAGGTGTAGTTTACAATGCACTGCTGGAACGGGTTAAGGTGTAGTTTACAATACACAGCTGGAACGGGTTAAGGTGTAGTTTACAATGCACAGCTGGAACGGGTTAAGGTGTAGTTTACAATACACAGATGGAACGGGTTAAGGTGTAGTTTACAATGCACTGCTGGAACGGGTTAAGGTGTAGTTTACAATGCACTGCTGGAACGGGTTAAGGTGTAGTTTACAATGCACAGCTGGAACGGGTTAAGGTGTAGTTTACAATGCACAGCTGGAACGGGTTAAGGTGTAGTTTACAATGCACTGCTGGAACGGGTTAAGGTGTAGTTTACAATACACAGATGGAACGGGTTAAGGTGTAGTTTACAATGCACAGCTGGAACGGGTTAAGGTGTAGTTTACAATACACAGCTGGAACGGGTTAAGGTGTATGTTCGATTCATTAAATTATTTTCGGCGATACACTGGGTCACATTTATTTGGATAGTCCGGATTTTCCATCTGTTGATGCTCTACATATAGTTAGTTATACTATTAATAAACTATGTGTTGCTAATGTAACAGTATAAATTTAAACCGTCCCCTCGCCCATACCCGGGCGCGAACCAGGGACCTTCTGCACACATCAACAGTCACCCTCGAAGCATCGTTACCCATCGCTCCACAAAAGCCGCGGCCCTTGGAGAGCACTACTTCAAGGTCTCAGAGCAAGTGACGTCACTGATTGAAACGCTATTTAGCGCCCACGCTAACTAAGCTAGCCGTTTCACATCCGTTACACTCACCCCCCTTTTGACCTTCCTCCTTTTTCCGCAGCAACCAGTAATCCGGGTCAACAGCATCGAGTCACCCTCGAAGCATCGTTACCCATCGCTCCACAAAAGCCGCGGCCCTTGCAGAGCAAGGGGAACTACTACTTCAAGGTCTCAGAGCAAGTGACGTCACTGATTGAAACGCTATTTAGCGCCCACGCTAACTAAGCTAGCCGTTACACATCCGTTACACTAAGCAACTTCTTGCTACGGTTACGGTTAGAGTTATGTTTAGAATGAGGGTTAAGGTTAATAGATAATTAGTTGAAATGTTTTCCGATAGTCTGTAGAGCGTCGTCCGGGTTTGGCCGGTGTCGGCCGTCACTGTAAATAAGAAGTTGTTCTTAACTGACTAGTTAAATACAGGTTCCCAATTTAAATAAAACATCTACAGATGGACTATCTAAATACAGGTTCCCAATTTAAATAAAACATCTACAGATGGACTATCTAAATACAGGTTCCCATTTAAATAAAACATCTACAGATGGACTATCTAAATACAGGTTCCCATTTAAATAAAACATCTACAGATGGACTATCTAAATACAGGTTCCCAATTTAAATTAAACATCTACAGATGGACTATCTAAATACAGGTTCCCAATTTAAATTAAACATCTACAGATGGACTATCTAAATACAGGTTCCCATTTAAATAAAACATCTACAGATGGACTATCTAAATTCAGGTTCCCAATTTAAATAAAACATCTACAGATGGACTAGTTAAATACAGGTTCCCATTTAAATAAAACATCTACAGATGGACTAGTTAAATACAGGTTCCCAATTTAAATAAAACATCTACAGATGGACTAGTTAAATACAGGTTCCCAATTTAAATAAAACATCTACAGATGGACTATCTAAATACAGGTTCCCATTTTAAATAAAACATCTACAGATGGACTATCTAAATACAGGTTCCCAATTTAAATAAAACATCTACAGATGGACTATCTAAATACAGGTTCCCAATTAAATAAAACATCTACAGATGGACTATCTAAATACAGGTTCCCCATTTAAATAAAACATCTACAGATGGACTATCTAAATACAGGTTCCCAATTTAAATAAAACATCTACAGATGGACTATCTAAATACAGGTTCCCAATTAAATAAAACATCTACAGATGGACTATCTAAATACAGGTTCCCCATTTAAATAAAACATCTACAGATGGACTATCTAAATACAGGTTCCCAATTAAATAAAACATCTACAGATGGACTATCTAAATACAGGTTCCCATTTAAATAAAACATCTACAGATGGACTATCTAAATACAGGTTCCCAATTTAAATAAAACATCTACAGATGGACTATCTAAATACAGGTTCCCAATTTAAATAAAACATCTACAGATGGACTATCTAAATACAGGTTCCCATTTAAATAAAACATCTACAGATGGACTATCTAAATACAGGTTCCCAATTTAAATAAAACATCTACAGATGGACTATCTAAATACAGGTTCCCATTTAAATAAAACATCTACAGATGGACTATCTAAATACAGGTTCCCAATTTAAATAAAACATCTACAGATGGACTATCTAAATACAGGTTCCCAATTTAAATAAAACATCTACAGATGGACTATCTAAATACAGGTTCCCAATTTAAATAAAACATCTACAGATGGACTATCTAAATACAGGTTCCCAATTTAAATAAAACATCTACAGATGGACTATCTAAATACAGGTTCCCATTTAAATAAAACATCTACAGATGGACTATCTAAATACAGGTTCCCAATTTAAATAAAACATCTACAGATGGACTATCTAAATACAGGTTCCCCATTTAAATAAAACATCTACAGATGGACTATCTAAATACAGGTTCCCATTTAAATAAAACATCTACAGATGGACTATCTAAATACAGGTTCCCATTTAAATAAAACATCTACAGATGGACTATCTAAATACAGGTTCCCATTTAAATAAAACATCTACAGATGGACTATCTAAATACAGGTTCCCAATTTAAATAAAACATCTACAGATGGACTATCTAAATACAGGTTCCCATTTTAAATAAAACATCTACAGATGGACTATCTAAATACAGGTTCCCATTTAAATAAAACATCTACAGATGGACTATCTAAATACAGGTTCCCATTTAAATAAAACATCTACAGATGGACTAGTTAAATACAGGTTCCCAATTTAAATAAAACATCTACAGATGGACTATCTAAATACAGGTTCCCATTTAAATAAAACATCTACAGATGGACTATCTAAATACAGGTTCCCAATTTAAATTAAACATCTACAGATGGACTATCTAAATACAGGTTCCCAATTTAAATAAAACATCTACAGATGGACTAGTTAAATACAGGTTCCCATTTAAATAAAACATCTACAGATGGACTAGTTAAATACAGGTTCCCAATTTAAATAAAACATCTACAGATGGACTAGTTAAATACAGGTTCCCAATTTAAATAAAACATCTACAGATGGACTATCTAAATACAGGTTCCCAATTTAAATAAAACATATACAGATGGACTATCTAAATACAGGTTCCCATTTTAAATAAAACATCTACAGATGGACTATCTAAATACAGGTTCCCATTTAAATAAAACATCTACAGATGGACTATCTAAATACAGGTTCCCATTTATATAAAACATCTACAGATGGACTAGTTAAATACAGGTTCCCAATTTAAATAAAACATCTACAGATGGACTAGTTAAATACAGGTTCCCAATTTAAATAAAACATCTACAGATGGACTATCTAAATACAGGTTCCCAATTTAAATAAAACATCTACAGATGGACTATCTAAATACAGGTTCCCAATGTAAATAAAACATCTACAGATGGACTATCTAAATACAGGTTCCCAATTTAAATAAAACATCTACAGATGGACTATCTAAATACAGGTTCCCAATTAAATAAAACATCTACAGATGGACTATCTAAATACAGGTTCCCCATTTAAATAAAACATCTACAGATGGACTATCTAAATACAGGTTCCCAATTTAAATAAAACATCTACAGATGGACTATCTAAATACAGGTTCCCAATTAAATAAAACATCTACAGATGGACTATCTAAATACAGGTTCCCCATTTAAATAAAACATCTACAGATGGACTATCTAAATACAGGTTCCCAATTAAATAAAACATCTACAGATGGACTATCTAAATACAGGTTCCCATTTAAATAAAACATCTACAGATGGACTATCTAAATACAGGTTCCCAATTTAAATAAAACATCTACAGATGGACTATCTAAATACAGGTTCCCAATTTAAATAAAACATCTACAGATGGACTATCTAAATACAGGTTCCCAATTAAATAAAACATCTACAGATGGACTATCTAAATACAGGTTCCCCATTTAAATAAAACATCTACAGATGGACTATCTAAATACAGGTTCCCAATTAAATAAAACATCTACAGATGGACTATCTAAATACAGGTTCCCATTTAAATAAAACATCTACAGATGGACTATCTAAATACAGGTTCCCAATTTAAATAAAACATCTACAGATGGACTATCTAAATACAGGTTCCCATTTAAATAAAACATCTACAGATGGACTATCTAAATACAGGTTCCCAATTAAATAAAACATCTACAGATGGACTATCTAAATACACTGTAAACACATTATGGCAAACAAAGAGACTGTAGTAGGATGTCAATGGGAGTAACGTACAAAAGCTTCCCGGTGTGTTTTAGTGCTGTTTCTTTCCATACGTGGTTTTCATTTTCACAACTATTAGCACATCAACAGATCATCAAAATAGGACACGTTTTAAAACGTTTTCAAGTCAACTTGTTCACCAAATCAATCCTACATATTACATCTAAGTATCCGCTTCTCACAACGCATTATTCACATCACTTTCACTGTGATTTTCTTGTCATTTGTTTCTGCCCTAAGGCAGAATGTTACGCAGCATCACTGCACACGCTGCTTTGCCTGGAGCGGACTGTCCCCCAAGCTGTTGGTCACCTGCGACTAGACTGGATGTTCTTGTTGGAGAACGTCAGTACTTCAGTCTTGGGGGGGAATTGAGGTGACTTGTTCCTTCCATTGTAGTCGTTGATCTGCTGTTTTATCCTCTTCGATGTGGAGAGCACAGCAGTGGTATGTTCATCTGAAAAACTACTTTAAAGAAATGGTGAAAAGATAGAAATCGTTTCATATAGTTCAAAACACCTGGATGAACGAGACGTAGATAACAGCAGTGATATGCCAGGGTGTGATGCAGTGTTCAACAACACTGAATTGGCTGCAGTACCTGCAGACTTTCTGACCAGGCCACAATAGAAAGAGCTCTCCAGGACCAGTCTATGGATTGTGGCCAAACAGGAAGTCCTCTTAGTCTGCAGACTTTCCCAAATTGCTGCACGGTGTTGAAGAGGCCAGTGTACCATCCGGTTTCTCTTCTCCATGGCCTTCAACCATAACGGCCACAAAATCCTGTCTGGCAATCTCCTACTTTACCTGTTTCCGCCTCCCACGACTTGGATGAAGGTTTTTTTGTTGTTGTTGTTGTTGAGAGGCTTGTAATGGTATTACTGCATAACATTACTGCTGTTCGGCAATGATAGAATATACACCGCTCAAAAAAGGGAACACTTAAACAACACAATGTAACTCCAAGTCAATCAAATAATCACAACTTCTATATAAACACAACTTCTATATAAACACAACTTCTATATAAACACAACCTCTAAATAAACACAACTTCTATATAAACACAACTTCTATATAAACACAACTTCTATATAAACACAACTTCTAAATAAACACAACTTCTATATAAACACAACTTCTATATAAACACAACTTCTATATAAACACAACCTCTAAATAAACACAACTTCTATATAAACACAACTTCTAAATAAACACAACTTCTATATAAACACAACTTCTATATAAACACAACTTCTATATAAACACAACTTCTATATAAACACAACTTCTATATAAACACAACTTCTATATAAACACAACTTCTAAATAAACACAACTTCTATATAAACACAACTTCTATATAAACACAACTTCTATATAAACACAGCTTCTAAATAATCACAACTTCTATATAAACACAACTTCTATATAAACACAACCTCTAAATAAACAACTTCTACTCATAGTAAAAAACACATGTACGGTCTAATTTCCAATTTAAAATCCATGAACTACCTTCCAGCATGCATTTGGGTTTATGGAAAGGTAAGGTAATCCCTCTCAAACACACCCCACACTCTAGCTGCAGGGCTGCAATCTGATGCAGGAGGGCTGGGGTGGGGTGGGGGGGTTGGGGGGAGGCAGGCCAGAGTCTGTGACGGATCAGGATTACAGGTTCCTGCTCACCGCTGCAAAACTGCAGCCAGAAGTCATGAGCTCTTCCTGAAATAAGGACATTCCGTTTCTTAGATCGCAATTGCTGGAAAAATTACATCAGATGTTGGTGAGATGCCTGTCTCTTAAGAACTTTCTAAAAATGACTCCATATTTTCATCGTAACAACCCGAGTGAACAGGGTTATGTTAAACCAGATCAAATTAAAACAAAATAAAAGTTGTAATTTGCGCAGGAATACAGCGTCGTGTGCACAATACAATGAAATAAGTAGATAACTACGATATATTAAGTACAGTACAGTAGTTGCCATAGCAGCAAAGAGTCAGTTCATCAACAGTCTTATGGCTTGCAGGGAGAAAGTGTCTCTGAGCATGGTGCTGCTTCATATGATTGTTATTGATTATATCCACTGATTGGTTCTGTATTGGGGTGGTTAGCAATGATAAATCAATATGACAGAGTTTGAAGAATGTTGAAAATAATAAATGGGCAAATGTTGCACAATCCAGGTGTCTCAAAGACTTACCCAGAAAGACTCACAGCTCTCAGAGACTTACCCAGAAAGACTCACAGCTCTCAGACTTACCCAGAACGACTCACAGCTCTTAGAGACTTACCCAGAAAGACTCACAGCTCTCAGAGACTTACCCAGAAAGACTCACAGCTCTCAGAGACTTACCCAGAAAGACTCACAGCTCTCAGACTTACCCAGAAAGACTCACAGCTCTCAGAGACTTACCCAGAAAGACTCACAGCTCTCAGAGACTTACCCAGAAAGACTCACAGCTCTCAGAGACTTACCCAGAAAGACTCTCAGCTCTCAGAGACTTACCCAGAAACACTCACAGCTCTCAGAGACTTACCCAGAATGACTCACAGCTCTTAGAGACTTACCCAGAAAGACTCTCAGCTCTCAGAGACTTACCCAGAAAGACTCACAGCTCTCAGAGACTTCCCCAGAAAGACTCACAGCTCTCAGAGACTTACCCAGAAAGACTCACAGCTCTTAGATACTTACCCAGAAAGACACAGCCCTTAGAGTCTTACCCAGAACGACTCACAGCTCTGAGACCTAGAAAGACTCACAGCTCTCAGAGCCTTACCCAGAAAGACACAGCCCTTAGAGCCTTAACCAGAAAGACTCACAGCTCTGAGACTTACCCAGAATGACTTACAGCTCTTAGAGTCTTACCCAGAATGACTCACAGCTCTTAGAGACTTACCCAGAAAGACATAGCCCTTAGAACCTTACCCAGAAAGACTCACAGCTCTCAGAGACTTACCCAGAAAGACACAGCCCTTAGAGCCTTACCCAGAAAGACTCACAGCTCTGAGACCTAGAAAGACTCAAAGCTCTCAGAGACTTACCCAGAAAGACACAGCCCTTAGAACCTTACCCAGAAAGACTCACAGCTCTGAGACCTAGAAAGACTCACAGCTCTTAGAGTCTTACCCAGAAAGACTCACAGCTCTAAGACCTAGAAAGACTCACAGCTCTTAGAGTCTTACCCAGAAAGACTCACAGCTCTTAGAGTTTTATCCAGAAAGACTCATAGCTCTGAGACCCAGAAAGACTCACAGCTCTTAGAGTCTTACCCAGAAAGACTCACAGCTGTAATCACTGCCAAAGGTGATACTAGCATATGCTGACTCAGGGGTGTGAATACTTATGTAAATTAGATATTTCTGTATTTCATTTTCAATACATTTGCAAAAGTGGCTAAAAAAACGTGTTATCACTTAGTGATTATAGGGTTTTGGGTGGATTTAAAAAAACATTTTTTTAAATCACATTTGAATTCTGTCTGTAACAACAAAAAGTGCAACAAATAAAGGTGTGTGAATACTTTGTGACGGTCCTGTGATTCATGTGAACAACAACTGGGTTACTGCAGTGGAACAGGGCTTTCATCCCCCCCAGGGCCAGGAGTATATCCAGGAGTTCTTTTAAACCATGCGACCTGATTAGAAAAACTCTGGTACCATCATAGGCCGTATTAAACCTTTCACAATAGATAATAATAATAATACCGTATAAAGGTCTGGAGTTTTACTTGGGTTAGGTTATCAGATCAGGAAAAACTATGGGACCCAGATTGTTTTCCTCCACACCACTCTGTGCTACCTCGGGTGTGTGAGGGGAGGAGGGGGGGGGGGGGGGGGGTCTCGAGAAGGGAAATTACTATTATTAGGATTTTTTATTAGGCCCAGTTCACAACGGCCCCGGTCCAGTTCACAACGGCCCTGGTCCCAGTTCACAACGGCCCCGGTCCAGTTCACAATGGCCCTGGTCCCAGCTCACAACGGCCCTGGTCCCAGTTCACAACGGCCCCGGTCCAGTTCAAAACGGCCCTGGTCCCAGCTCACAACGGCCCCGGTCCAGTTCACAATGGCCCTGGTCCCAGCTCACAACGGCCCTGGTCCCAGTTCACAACGGCCCCGGTCCAGTTCAAAACGGCCCTGGTCCCAGCTCACAACGGCCCTGGTCCCAGCTCACAACGGCCCTGGTCCCAGCTCACAACGGCCCCGGTCCAGTTCAAAACGGCTCTGGTCCCAGCTCACAACGGCCCCGGTCCAGTTCCCAATGGCCCTGGTCCCAGCTCACAATGGCCCCGGTCCAGTTCACAACGGCCCTGGTCCCAGCTCACAACGGCCCCGGTCCAGTTCACAACGGCCCCTTGATGATGTGAGGTCTGAGGCTATTGGCTCTTCTGCCTAATGGTATGTCCTCCACTGTTAGGCCTGAGGCTATTGGCTCTTCTGCCTAATGGTATGTCCTCCACTGTTAGGCCTGAGGCTAGGAACTGTTCACTGATTTAGACCAGCATCCTAGGAACAGTCCACTGCTTTAGACCAGCATCCTAGGAACAGTCCACTGATTTAGACCAGCATCCTGGGAACAGTCCACTGATTTAGACCAGCATCCTAGGAACAGTCCACTGATTTAGACCAGCATCCTAGGAACAGTCCACTGATTTAGACCAGCATCCTGGGAACAGTCCACTGATTTAGACCAGCATCCTGGGAACAGTCCACTGATTTAGACAAGCATCCTGGGAACAGTCCACTGATTTAGACCAGCATCCTGGGAACAGTCCACTGATTTAGACCAGCATCCTGGGAACAGTCCACTGATTTAGACCAGCATCCTAGGAACAGTCCACTGATTTAGACCAGCATCCTAGGAACAGTCCACAGATTTAGACCAGCATCCTAGGAACAGTCCACTGATTTAGACCAGCATCCTAGGAACAGTCCACTGATTTAGACCAGCATCCTAGGAACAGTCCACTGATTTAGACCAGCATCCTAGGAACAGTCCACTGCTTTAGACCAGCATCCTAGGAACAGTCCACTGATTTAGACCAGCATCCTAGGAACAGTCCACTGATTTAGACCAGCATCCTGGGAACAGTCCACTGATTTAGAACAGCATCCCGGGAACAGTCCACTGATTTAGAACAGCATCCCGGGAACAGTCCACTGATTTAGACCAGCATCCTGGGAACAGTCCACTGATTTAGACCAGCATCCTGGGAACAGTCCACTGATTTAGACCAGCATCCTAGGAACAGTTCACCGTAATGGGAATAGGGTGCCATTTGAGTCAAAGGTCACAGGCATAACTTCCAATGCCCTTTGAGAAAAACAATTAAAAACAGCAACACAAAACATAAAAAAAGTAAAACAAATAAGAAATCAAGACAACACTTCTCAGATCCCCAAAATCTATTCATCTTTAATCAAGACATCAACAACAGCATATCAATTCAAAGAAAAACATGAAACAAGGTTCTTTATCTCCCATAAGAGAACATGAAGAACGGAATGAAAGGAACATGGGGAGGAGGGGAGGAGAAGAGGAGGAGAGATGGAGAGGAGAGGAGGAGAGACGGAGGAGGGGAGAAGGAGAGGAGGAGAGACGGAGGAGGGGAGAAGGAGAGGAGGGGAGGAGAGGAGGAGAGGAGGAGAGACGGAGGAGGGGAGAAGGAGAGGAGGGGAGAAGAGGAGGAGAGATGGAGAGGAGAGGAGGAGAGGAGGAGGAGGGGAGAAGGAGAGGAGGGGAGGAGAGGAGGAGAGATGGAGAGGAGGAGAGACAGAGAGGAGGGGAGAAGGAGAGGAGAGGAGGAGAGGAGGAGAGACGGAGGAGGGGAGAAGGAGAGGAGGGGAGGAGAGGAGGAGAGATGGAGAGGAGGAGAGACAGAGAGGAGGGGAGAAGGAGAGGAGGGGAGGAGAGGAGGAGAGATGGAGAGGAGGAGAGACAGAGAGGAGGAGAGATGGAGAGGAGAGGAGGAGAAAAGGAGAGGAGGAGAGACGGAGAGGAGGGGAGGAGAGGAGGGGAGGAGAAAAGGAGAGGAGGGGAGACGGAGAGGAGGTGAGGAGAGGAGGAGAGATGGAGAGGAGGAGAGACGGAGAGGAGGAGAGACGGAGAGGAGGAGAGATGGAGAGGAGAGGAGGAGAAGAGGAGAGAGAAGAGACGGAGAGAAGGCATGAGGAAATAAAGTGGTGCATAAATAAGGTATAAAAAGACCAAGTCAGTCGATGATGCAGCAACAGCCATAAATACAGCTGCTTCCCTCTTCTATCTGTGTGGCGTGTCCATCTGTTCTCACACACAGACAGACAGGCAGACAGACAGGCAGGCAGGCAGGCAGACAGACAGCTGGGTGAAATGAAATGCCAACAGGAAAGAAAAGTAGAAGAGATTGAATGTTCCAGCACGCGGGGGCTCCCTAGTGGTGCAGAGGTCTAAGGCACTACATCTCAGTGCTCGAGGCGTCACTACAGACCCTGTATAACAACCGGCTGTGATTGGGAGTCCCATAGGGTGACGTACAATTGGCCCCAGCGTCGTCCGGGTTTATCCTGCCGTCAATGTAAATAAAAATGTTGTTCTTAACTGACTTGCCTAGTTATATAGAGGTTCATTTAAAAAAAATAAACTTTCATCAGGCACTCCTCAATTTACTGGAATTAAATTGGAATGTGTTTATATTCGTTAGTAGTTATGCATCTTATCAGACACGCACAGCATACAGATAGAGTCTAGTTTGAGCGGAGAATCTGTCAGAGTGAGAGCTGCTGCCACAGCTTCTCAAACAGCTTGTTTATTGATGCTGGAGTGAAATGCTGTTAAACCCCCCCCGAGATAAGAGTTGTTTACAAGGCTGTTGCAGGAGGAAGGGCGCTCTCCCCCCTCTGCCCTTGGAGGTGTGAAGTGTCTGTTAACAAGGTCACATCTCTGACCTCTCATGGGACCCTTGACCCGGCAATCATCCCTCTTGACCTTGCCCACCTTGGCCTTGAGCCAATAGGAACTTTAGTCCGGGCCTGATATAATAGGGGTCAGCTGGCCCATCCCAGGGGGTCAGAGGTCAGCGTCACATCGCCAGTGAAATGAGTGGGCTACTCCACTAGAACCTGGACATTTCTATCAGCTCTTTTCTGCCAAAGTGGATTATAAACTCAACCTCCTTGGTGTGATTGAATTGCCGTCGATGATAAACAACCATTCATTCAACCATAAAGCTGTTAGTGTCTGAGACAGTAAAAGGTTATTAAACATGAGTCTGGCACCTGTTTGTCATTGTGCCTCTAACCTGTATTTCTCCACTGGTAATTGAAGCGCGCCTCCCATTTGCCATTCAAGTGGTTAGGTAACGGTAGGCAGGATTCAGCGCGTCACACACCACTTTGCATTGAGCTGGACGTAGTACGCATTTTTTTAAAAACATATACTCAAATCGTTTGAAACCTGAACGTTTTACTTCATATTATGAGGCATGACTTACCTTGCTTCAAAGTAGCCTGGACAAAATACGACTATAGAAACTTGGAGGCAATCATTTTTATAAAGACTTCCACATTCCCTAATGGAACCAGCATGTCTCTCCTGTTCTACTGGTTTTCAGCTTTATTTTATTGTCCGGTAGCCAAAGTAGTTGTAATACCCATGCTAGTTTTTGATAATCCTAGTCATATTAGCAACCCATGCTAGTTGTTGATAATCCTAGTCATATTAGCATCCCATGCTAGTTGTTGATAATCCTAGTCATATTAGCAACCCATGCTAGTTGTTGATAATCCTAGTCATATTAGCATCCCATGCTAGTTGATGATAATCCTAGTCATATTAGCATCCCATGCTAGTTGTTGATAATCCTAGTCATATTAGCATCCCATGCTAATTGATGATAATCCTAGTCATATTAGCATCCCATGCTAGTTGTTGATAATCCTAGTCATATTAGCATCCCATGCTAGTTGATGATAATCCTAGTCATATTAGCATCCCATGCTAGTTGATGCTAATCCTAGTCATATTAGCATCCCATGCTAGTTGATGATAATCCTTGTCATATTAGCATCCCATGCTAGTTGTTGATAATCCTAGTCATATTAGCATCCCATGCTAATTGATGATAATCCTAGTCATATTAGCATCCCATGCAAGTTTTTGACAATCCTAGTCATATTAACATCCCATGCTAGTTGTTGATAATCCTAGTCATATTAGCATCCCATGCTAGTTGATGATAATCCTAGTCATATTAGCAACCCATGCTAGTTGATGATAATCCTAGTCATATTTGCATCCCATGCTAGTTGTTGATAATCCTAGTCATATTAGCATCCCATGCTAGTTGATGATAATCCTAGTCATATTAGCAACCCATGCTAGTTGATGATAATCCTAGTCATATTAGCATCCCATGCTAGTTGATGATAATCCTAGTCATATTAGCATCCCATGCTAGTTGTTGATAATCCTAGTCATATTAGCATCCCGTGCTAGTTGTTGATAATCCTAGTCATATTAGCATCCCACGCTAGTTGTAGCATATTAGATCTCTTTTTAAATGTCAAACAGATATTCTCATCTCTGCTGCATGTATTTCCCCACTAATTGCATTCATACAAGTAGCTTTGCTGCGCTTATAATATGAAGAAATAATAGTTTACCAACATTCTAAGCTAAACGTTTTGATCTGTTGCATCAGACTCATGTAACCCAGGTCTAATGGTTGTATGAATGTGGGATCTACCGTCCCACAACTGTCACAGGATCTGTTTGGAATAGGCCATTTATTTCTCACACAGCACGACAAGCTGACCAATAGAATAGTTCAATTTTTCTACTATGGGGGATAGTAGATTGACAGGCTAGTGATTGTGCTGTTCGTTACTGGTCTTGTTGACTAGTGATTGTGCTGTTCGTTACTGGTCTTGTTGACTAGTGATTGTGCTGTTCGTTACTGGTCTTGTTGACTAGTGATTGTGCTGTTCGTTACTGGTCTTGTTGGCTAGTGATTGTGCTGTTCGTTACTGGTCTTGTTGACTAGTGATTCTGCTGTTCGTTACTGGTCTTGTTGACTAGTGATTGTGCTGTTTGTTACTGGTCTTGTTGACTAGTGATTGTGCTGTTCGTTACTGGTCTTGTTGGCTAGTGATTGTGCTGTTCGTTACTGGTCTTGTTGGCTAGTGATTGTGCTGTTTGTTACTGGTCTTGTTGACTAGTGATTGTGCTGTTCGTTACTGGTCTTGTTGGCTAGTGATTGTGCTGTTCGTTACTGGTCTTGTTGGCTAGTGATTGTGCTGTTCGTTACTGGTCTTGTTGACTAGTGATTGTGCTGTTCGTTACTGGTCTTGTTGACTAGTGATTGTGCTGTTCGTTACTGGTCTTGTTGACTAGTGATTGTGCTGTTCGTTACTGGTCTTGTTGGCTAGTGATTGTGCTGTTCGTTACTGGTCTTGTTGGCTAGTGATTGTGCTGTTCGTTACTGGTCTTGTTGGCTAGTGATTTTGCTGTAACACCCTGTATATAGTCTCCACATTGACTCTGTACCGGTACCCCCTGTATATAGCCTCCACATTGACTCTGTACCGGTACCCCCTGTATATAGCCTCCATATTGACTCTGTACCGGTACCCCCTGTATATAGCCTCCACATTGACTCTGTACCGTAATACCCTGTATATAGCCTCTACATTGACTCTGTACCGGTGCCCCCTGTATATAGCCTCCACATTGACTCTGTACCGGTACCCCCTGTATATAGCCTCCACATTGACTCTGTACCGGTACCACCTGTATATAGCCTCCACACTGACTCTGTACTGTAACACCCTGTATATAGCCTCCACATTGACTCTGTACCGTAATACCCTGTATACTAATCAAATGGCCACTGGACTATTTACATTTGCCCCGCCTTTGTTTTTACACTGCTGCTACTCGCTGTTCATTATCTCTGCAGTCACTTTACAAATCACCTTGACTAACCTGTATCCCCGCACACTGACTAGGTACCGGTACCCCCTGTATATAGCCTCCACATTGACTCTGTACCGGTTCCCCCTGTATACAGCTTCCACATTGACTCTGTACCGGTACCCCCTGTATATAGCCTCTACCGTAACACCCTGTATATAGTCTCCACATTGACTCTGTACCGGTACCCCCTGTATATAGCCTCCACATTGACTCTGTACCGGTACCCCCTGTATATAGCCTCCACATTGACTCTGTACCGGTACCCCCTGTATATAGCCTCCACATTGACTCTGTACCGTAATACCCTGTATATAGCCTCTACATTGACTCTGTACCGGTGCCCCCTGTATATAGCCTCCACATTGACTCTGTACCGGTACCCCCTGTATATAGCCTCCACATTGACTCTGTACCGGTACCACCTGTATATAGCCTCCACACTGACTCTGTACCGTAACACCCTGTATATATCCTCTACATTGACTCTGTACCGGTACCCCCTGTATATAGCCTCCACATTGACTCTGTACCGTAATACCCTGTATATAGCCTCCACATTGACTCTGTACCATAATACCCTGTATATAGCCTCCACATTGACTCTGTACCGTAATACCCTGTATATAGCCTCCACATTGACTCTGTACCATAATACCCTGCATATAGCCTTCACATTGACTCTGTACCAGTACTCCCCTGTATATAGCCTCCACATTGACTCTGTACCGTAATACCCTGTATATAGCCTCCACATTGACTCTGTACCATAATACCCTGTATATAGCCTCCACATTGACTCTGTACCAGTACTCCCCTGTATATAGCCTCCACATTGACTCTGTACGGTACCCCCTGTATATAGCCTCCACATTGACTCTGTACCGTAATACCCTGTATATAGCCTCTACATTGACTCTGTACCGTAATACCCTGTATATAGCCTCCACATTGACTCTGTACCGTAATACCCTGTATATAGCCTCCACATTGACTCTGTACCGGTACCCCCTGTATATAGTCTCCACATTGACTCTGTACCGTAATACCCTGTATATAGCCTCCACATTGACTCTGTACCGTAACACCCTGTATATAGCCTCCACATTGACTCTGTACCGTAACACCCTGTATATAGCCTCCACATTGACTCTGTACCGTAACACCCTGTATATAGCCTCCACATTGACTCTGTACCGTAACACCCTGTATATAGCCTCCACATTGACTCTGTACCGTAATACCCTGTATATAGCCTCCACATTGACTCTGTACCGTAATACCCTGTATATAGCCTCCACATTGACTCTGTACCGTAACACCCTGTATATAGCCTCCACATTGACTCTGTACCGTAACACCCTGTATATAGCCTCCACATTGACTCTGTACCGTAATACCCTGTATATAGCCTCCACATTGACTCTGTACCGTAACACCCTGTATATAGCCTCCACATTGACTCTGTACCGTAACACCCTGTATATAGCCTCCACATTGACTCTGTACCGTAATACCCTGTATATAGCCTCCACATTGACTCTGTACCGTAATACCCTGTATATAGCCTCCACATTGACTCTGTACCGTAACACCCTGTATATAGCCTCCACATTGACTCTGTACCGTAACACCCTGTATATAGCCTCCACATTGACTCTGTACCGTAATACCCTGTATATAGCCTCCACATTGACTCTGTACCGTAATACCCTGTATATAGCCTCCACATTGACTCTGTACCGTAACACCCTGTATATAGCCTCCACATTGACTCTGTACCGTAACACCCTGTATATAGCCTCCACATTGACTCTGTACCGTAATACCCTGTATATAGCCTCCACATTGACTCTGTACCGTAATACCCTGTATATAGCCTCCACATTGACTCTGTACCGTAATACCCTGTATATAGCCTCCACATTGACTCTGTACCGTAACACCCTGTATATAGCCTCGTTATTGTTATTCTTATTGTGTTACTTTTTATTGTATCCTACTTGGTAAATATTTTCTTCTTCTTGAACTGCACTGTTGGTTGAGGGCTTGTAAGTAACCCTACATAGTGCACTACTTTAGACCAGAGCCCTATGGAACCCTATTCCCTACATAGTGCACTACTTTAGACCAGAGCCCTATGGAACCCTATTCCCTACATAGTGCACTACTTTAGACCAGAGCCCTATGGGGACCTATTCCCTACATAGTGCACTACTTTAGACCAGAGCCCTATGGGGACCTATTCCCTACATAGTGCACTACTTTAGACCAGAGCCCTATGGGGACCTATTCCCTACATAGTGCACTACTTTAGACCAGAGCCCTATGGAACCCTATTCCCTACATAGTGCACTACTTTAGACCAGAGCCCTATGGAACCCTATTCCCTGCATAGTGCACTACTTTAGACCAGAGCCCTATGGAACCCTATATAGTGCACTACTTTAGACCAGAGTCCTATGGGGCCCTATTCCCTACATAGTGCACTACTTTAGACCAGAGCCCTATGGAACCCTATTCCCTACATAGTGCACTACTTTAGACCAGAGCCCTATGGAACCCTATTCCCTGCATAGTGCACTACTTTAGACCAGAGCCCTATGGAACCCTATTCCCTACATAGTGCACTACTTTAGACCAGAGCCCTATGGAACCCTATTCCCTATACAGTGCACTACTTTAGACCAGAGCCCTATGGAACCCTATTCCCTATACAGTGCACTACTTTAGACCAGAGCCCTATGGAACCCTATTCCCTATATAGTACACTACTTTAGACCAGAGCCCTATGGAACCCTATTCCCTACATAGTGCACTACTTTAGACCAGAGCCCTATGGAACACTATTCCCTATATAGTGCACTACTTTAGACCAGAGCCCTATGGAACACTATTCCCTACATAGTGCACTACTTTAGACCAGAGCCCTATGGGGCCCTATTCCCTATATAGTGCACTACTTTAGACCAGAGCCCTATGGAACCCTATTCCCTATATAGTGCACTACTTTAGACCAGAGCCCTATGGGGCCCTATTCCCTATATAGTGCACTACTTTAGACCAGAGCCCTATGGAACCCTATTCCCTACATAGTGCACTACTTTAGACCAGAGCCCTATGGGGACCTATTTCCTATATAGTGCACTACTTTAGACCAGAGCCCTATGGAACCCTATTCCCTACATAGTGCACTACTTTAGACCAGAGCCCTATGCACCCTAGGTTCCATAGGGACTAGGGAGCCACTTGGAAAAAATCCCTACAGTCCCTAGAGTAGCAACTTAATTCAAAAAGCCTGGTGCTGAAATATGTAGAGCAGCATGCTCTTAAATAAATGATATTCTTATCAGCAGCGACTCAATTCAGTGCCTTTCAGTCCCATCAATTTAATTATAGATATGAGGTGAAAAAGACAGCTCTGCTGCCAGACACAAAATAAAGGAGTAAAGAACACACACATTTCCTTAAACGACATCAAATAAGACAATCAACCATCTCGAAGAACACATCCGTCCGTCCGTCTGCTCTCCTGAGAGGGACCATTGCTTTCCAGTATTTCTTTTTTAACCCTTCATTTTATCCTCAATTTCCTTTTCCGTTCTCCCTCTTTAAAATTCTAAACCATGCAACAATAAATAATAAAAATACAACAAACATAGGATTGTTTCTTCCAGTATTCGCTGCTTCCAACCTTTAATCTTCAGTTGTGTTTTAACTCTAAACCCCTATTCACCACATTCCATACAATAAATAGAGAGTAGTCAGAGTACTGTTTATGTCCAGAAAGGCACAACAATGTGTGTCTTTGTGCAGGTCAGGTGTTGTGTCACCACATTCTCTCCAACACAGTTCAGAGTTTAAACATAAACAATCTGCTCTTCAAACAATAACAAAATGGATATACCAATCACAGATCGCCCCGTTCGATAATATTAATAACCATAGAAATAGAATGACTAGAAAGGCAATTACCACTAAAAGACTGCGCCATTCATTCCCTGTTAATAATGTCTTTGTAGTCTTCTCTAGTAATCCAGAAGATTGGGACCTTGCCAACACCGCGTCCCAATTGTCTGTCCTTCATCCTGAAGTGCTCCCCTCGCATTTAGAATAATCGGATGGACGAAAGCCTGCGCTTTAGAGTATTCACCATGAGTCCTATACCTGTCCTCTTTCAAATCTAGGAAGCCAAGGGAACTGGTGCAAACTGCACAAGGAGCAGAAATGGGTCAGAGGTCGGGCTTCAAAAGGTCAGGGGTTAGAAGATGTGCTTAAGGTGCTTGGCGCCGTACGTCTTGAAGAAGACCAGGAGGATGAGAGTCCACAAACCCAGGATGAAACCATCTGGAGGGTGCCAGTCCCTCTGCTTTGGTTTCTACAGGACGGGGAAGACAGACAAGACGTCTTGGTACATACGCAGAAATACATCAACATGTGATGTCATAGAAAACAGGTAAAAAACCAAACATACTTCCTAATTGTACGGCTTTAATCAATAAGTAGTTAACATATCAGTATTGGAATCCAGTTGGCATACAAGTTAAAGAAGCGTGTGTTTATAGTGCCGGGTCGGACCCCCCTTTGCCTCTAGAATATCCTGAATTCTTTGTGGCATGGAAATCTTGTTCAGTTGGTATCAAGGGACCTAACGTGTGCCAGGAAAACATTCCCCACACCGTTACACCACCAGCCTGTACCGTTGACACCAGGTATAACGGGGACATGGAGTCATCCTCCTGATGCCAAATCCTGACTCTGCCATTAGCATGACACCAACAGGAACCAGGATTCGTTAGATCAGGCCATGTTTTTCCACTCCTGAATTGTCCAGGGTTGGTGATGGCGTGCCCACTGGAGCCGAGTCTTCTTGTTTTGATAGGAGTGGAACCCGGTGTGGTCGTCTGCTGTTCTTATCATATCAATGACAAGGATCAGAGAGTTCTGTTGGAGAAGCTGTTCTGCACACCACTGTTGTACTGCGCTGTTATTCTCCTGTTTGTGGCCAGCCTGTTAGCATGCGCCATTCTCCTTCAACCTCTCGTCAACGAAGCTGTTTTCGCCCACAAGACTGCCGCTGACTGGAGGTTTGTTTGTTTGTTTGTTTGTTTGTTTGTAACAACAGAATAATAGTGGGGCGGTGTCACACTTCTAGGAAGAAACAGCAGAATGCATAAGGGAAATAGAAGGCTATTTTAACATAGGGCCTAATGGCCGATTAGACCGAGTGGGTAGTCGTGACGAGTGGGCAGAGATCCACAGTGTCTCACCTGGTGTATAATCTCAGCCACTGGTAGTTGGTCCACATATGACTGGCTCTCGGTCTTCAGCTCACTTACTGGTCTGATACGACAAAACACACAACATTAGATACGACAAAACACACAACATTGCCGTGGTATATTGGCCATATACCACAAACCACAAAAGGTACATTATTGCTATTATAAACTGGTTACCAACATAATGAGAAATATACAAATAAATGTATTGTCATACCCGTGTTATACAGGTCTGATATACCACTGCTGTCAGCCAATCAGCAGTCAGGGCTCGAACCACCCAGTTCATTAAGTATAACATTCTATTGGTTGCAATAATTTTTTTATGATAATTTCAATTGAAAAACTGTAAAAGTGTCTGTTTATTACTGTGGCTCCTTTAAAATAAGTGATTATTATTTTTTTTAATGATCCTGGTTTCTTTTAACCTTTGGTTCTAGAGGACAGTACAGTCAATTCTTCCCGGTAACATTTGATGTGTGAAGTGACTTTACTCCAACAACAATAACAGGAAATCTTACCTTTCCACAGCCAGATGCACCATGGGAGCTGTCAGGTTGATGGTTTCCATGGTGATCTCTACTTTACGGACACTGCCAAAGAAGTCGGTGATGAGGACGTTTCCGGGGTCCCGGAGGAAAAGGTCTGTACGGTGGCCCGGAGTGGACACACACTGACTCTTAGGACAAACCTTAAACTGGAACACAAAGAATTCTTTATCAAACCCAACTCTAGGAGGTTGTAAAGCAGGGTTCTCTAAATACGGTCCCTTCCCCCCTCTAAATACGGTCCCTTCCCCCCTCCAAACACGGTCCCTTCCCCCCTCCAAACACGGTCCCTTCCCCCCTCCAAACACGGTCCCTTCCCCCCTCCAAACACGGTCCCTTCCCCCCTCCAAACACGGTCCCTTCCCCCCCCCCCCGCCAAACACGGTCCCTCCCCCCCTGCCAAACACGGTCCCTTCCCCCCTCCAAACACGGTCCCTTCCCCCCTCCAAACACGGTCCCTTTCCCCCCCCCCCCCCCCCCCCCCCCCGCCAAACACGGTCCCTTCCCCCCCGCCAAACACGGTCCCTTCTGGCCCAGGGAGACTAATCCATATTATTGATTGCTAATACCACAAACTACATCTAGAACAAAGAGACAGGGCAGCTTCACAAAACAACAAGATTGGTGGAAATAATATGCATTAGTGGGAGGTGATCCATCAGAATGTCTGGCCCAGGCCACAATGGATTTAAAGGGTTTGAAGTTTGTGATGGTAATGCCCACTGTGGCTTGGGTTAGTAGGAGGGGACAGTAGAACCCCTAGGGAGCATGAGGGGACAGTAGAACCCCTAGGGGGAGGGAGGGGGCAGTAGAACCCCTAGGGAGCATGAGGGGACAGTAGAACCCCTAGGGGGAGGGAGGGGGCAGTAGAACCC
Organism: Oncorhynchus mykiss; assembly: GCF_057628025.1. Taxonomy (NCBI): domain Eukaryota; kingdom Metazoa; phylum Chordata; class Actinopteri; order Salmoniformes; family Salmonidae; genus Oncorhynchus; species Oncorhynchus mykiss. Next base: position 91,577,093 of record NC_143029.1, on the reverse strand, counting down.
CTAGGGAGCAGGAGGGGGCAGTAGAACCCCTAGGGAGCAGGAGGGGGCAGTAGAACCCCTAGGGAGCAGGAGGGGGCAGTAGAACCCCAGGGGGAGGGAGGGGGCAGTAGAACCCCTAGGGGGAGGGAGGGGGCAGTAGAACCCCTAGGGAGCATGAGGGGGCAGTAGAACCCCTAGGGAGCATGAGGGGACAGTAGAACCCCTAGGGGGAGGGAGGGGGCAGTAGAACCCCTAGGGAGCAGGAGGGGGCAGTAGAACCCCTAGGGAGCAGGAGGGGGCAGTAGAACCCCAGGGGGAGGGAGGGGGCAGTAGAACCCCTAGGGGGAGGGAGGGGGCAGTAGAACCCCTAGGGAGCATGAGGGGGCAGTAGAACCCCTAGGGAGCATGAGGGGACAGTAGAACCCCTAGGGGGAGGGAGGGGGCAGTAGAACCCCTAGGGAGCATGAGGGGGCAGTAGAACCCCTAGGAAGCATGAGGGGGCAGTAGAACCCCTAGGGAGAATGAGGGGACAGTAGAACCCCTAGGGGGAGGGAGGGGGCAGTAGAACCCCTAGGGAGCAGGAGGGGGCAGTATAACCCCTAGGGAGCAGGAGGGGGCAGTAGAACCCCAGGGGGAGGGAGGGGGCAGTAGAACCCCTAGGGGGAGGGAGGGGGCAGTAGAACCCCTAGGGAGCATGAGGGGGCAGTAGAACCCCTAGGGAGCATGAGGGGACAGTAGAACCCCTAGGGGGAGGGAGGGGACAGTAGAACCCCTAGGGAGCATGAGGGGGCAGTAGAACCCCTAGGGAGCATGAGGGGGCAGTAGAACCCCTAGGGAGCAGGAGGGGGCAGTAGAACCCCTAGGGAGCAGGAGGGGGCAGTAGAACCCCTAGGGAACAGGAGGGGGCAGTAGAACCCCAGGGGGAGGGAGGGGGCAGTAGAACCCCTAGGGAGCAGGAGGGGGCAGTAGAATCCCAGGGGGAGGGAGGGGGCAGTAGAACCCCTAGGGAGCAGGAGGGGGCAGTATAACCCCTAGGGAGCAGGAGGGGGCAGTAGAACCCCTAGGGAGCGGGAGGGGGCAGTAGAACCCCTAGGGAGCAGGAGGGGGCAGTAGAACCCCAGGGGGAGGGAGGGGGCAGTAGAACCCCTAGGGGGAGGGAGGGGGCAGTAGAACCCCTAGGGAGCATGAGGGGGCAGTAGAACCCCTAGGGAGCATGAGGGGACAGTAGAACCCCTAGGGGGAGGGAGGGGGCAGTAGAACCCCTAGGGAGCATGAGGGGGCAGTAGAACCCCTAGGGAGCATGAGGGGGCAGTAGAACCCCTAGGGAGCAGGAGGGGGCAGTAGAACCCCTAGGGAGCAGGAGGGGGCAGTAGAACCCCTAGGGAGCAGGAGGGGGCAGTAGAACCCCAGGGGGAGGGAGGGGGCAGTAGAACCCCTAGGGAGCAGGAGGGGGCAGTATAACCCCTAGGGAGCAGGAGGGGGCAGTAGAACCCCTAGGGAGCGGGAGGGGGCAGTAGAACCCCTAGGGAGCAGGAGGGGGCAGTAGAACCCCAGGGGGAGGGAGGGGGCAGTATAACCCCTAGGGAGCATGAGGGGGCTGTAGAACCCCTAGGGAGCAGGAGGGGGCAGTAGAACCCCTAGGGGGAGGGAGGGGGCAGTAGAACCCCTAGGGGGAGGGAGGGGGCAGTAGAACCCCTAGGGAGCATGAGGGGGCAGTAGAACCCCTAGGGGGAGGGAGGGGGCAGTAGAACCCCTAGGGAGCATGAGGGGGCAGTAGAACCCCTAGGGAGCATGAGGGGGCAGTAGAACCCCTAGGGAGCAGGAGGGGGCAGTAGAACCCCTAGGGAGCAGGAGGGGGCAGTAGAACCCCTAGGGAGCAGGAGGGGGCAGTAGAACCCCAGGGGGAGGGAGGGGGCAGTAGAACCCCTAGGGAGCAGGAGGGGGCAGTATAACCCCTAGGGAGCAGGAGGGGGCAGTAGAACCCCTAGGGAGCGGGAGGGGGCAGTAGAACCCCTAGGGAGCAGGAGGGGGCAGTAGAACCCCAGGGGGAGGGAGGGGGCAGTATAACCCCTAGGGAGCATGAGGGGGCTGTAGAACCCCTAGGGAGCAGGAGGGGGCAGTAGAACCCCTAGGGGGAGGGAGGGGGCAGTAGAACCCCTAGGGGGAGGGAGGGGGCAGTAGAACCCCTAGGGGAGGGAGGGGGCAGTAGAACCCCTAGGGGGAGGGAGGGGGCAGTAGAACCCCTAGGGGGAGGGAGGGTGGTAATAAGGTCCTAGACGCATCACAAATGGAACCCTATTCCCTAAACAATTCACTACTTATGACCAGGGCCCCATCAGGTCTCAAGATGCGCCCCCACCCCCCATCAGCTCTCAAGACGCCCCGTCTCTCCCCCCCATCAGGTCTCAAGATGAAGGGAGGAAGAGTACAGAGAGCAGAGCCCAAAGCTGTGAGGTCAGGCACCTTGTCTGCCCCCCAGTCCCTCCTGTCTGGCCCCCCCCCATCCCTCCTGTCTGGCTTGGTGATGATAGGGGCAGCAACCTTAATGAAGGGTCTATAACATCTAACCCAGATGTTTTTTTGGGGGTCAAGTTTAAGGAGCTCCTTTAGCACCTCGGACTCAGTGACCGCCTGCAGAGAGAAACCTTGTAGCAGGGCAGGGGAAAAAGAGGGAGAAGCATCGAGGATAGTCGCATTAGAAGGGGTGGGAGATGAGGGAATGTTGGACAGGTAAGGAGGCATGGCTGAGTCAAATAGGAATCCAGACTTGATGAAGCGGTGATTAAAGAGCTCAGCCATGTGCTTCCTGTCAGTATAACCACATCATCAACACGAAGGGACATGGGCAGCTGTGAGGAGGAGAGTTTATTCTTCAGGTCTTGAACCGTTTTCCAGAACTTCTAGGGGTTAGACCCACAGAGAGAAAACTGCTCCTTAAAGTAACTACCTTTGAGCTTCCGGATAGCCTGAGTGGACTTATTTCTCATTTGCCTGAACGAGAGCCAGTCAGCCTGAGTATGCGTGTGCTGAGCCTTTCACCAAATGCAGTTCTTGAGGTGGAGTAACTCTGCCAGATCACAGTCAAACCAGGGGCTGAACCTGTTTTTAATTCTCTTTTTTTTTTTTATGTGGGCATGTTTGTTAACAATAGCACTGAAAATATAAAAAAAGAAGGTCCAAGCATCTTCGACAGAGAGGATCAAGCTGATTCTATACCATTTTACAGAGGCCGGGTCATGAAGGAAGGCTTGCTCATTAAAGTTTTTTAGCAAGCGTCTGACAAATCAGGACAGGTCGTCCCACTGAGCAGCCATTACGAACACAGGCTGTGAAACAGTGATCACTACTAAGGTCATTACAGAAAACCCCAGATTGACACCTATCAGGATTATTCGTGAGGATAACATCAAGGAGAGTAGCCTTTTCTGGGTGTTTGGAGTCATACCTTGTGGGATTGGTAATAATCTGAGAAAGATTTAGTGAGTCCCATTGCTTTAGGACTTGGTCAGATGGTTTAAGCATGTCCCAGTTTCGGTCACCTAGCAGGACAAATTCAGGCTTCATGTAAGGGGCCAGGAGAGAGCTTAGGGCAGGTAGGGTACAGGCCGGTGCTGATGGAGGACGATAACACCCAGCAACAGTCAACAAACAGCTATCTGAAAGTGTAATGCTTAAAACCAGCAAATCAAATAGTTTGGGGACAGACTTGGTGGAGACCACCGAGCACTGAAGGTGATCCTTGGTGAAGATTGCCACTCCCCCACCTTTGGAAGATCTGTCTTGCCGAAAAAGGACTAACCCCACCTTTACCCCCTTTAGGACCAACCCCAGCATTACCCCCTTTAGGACCAACCCCACCTTTACCCCCCTTAGGACCAACCCCACCTTTACCCCCTTTAGGACCAACCACACCTTTACCCCCTTTAGGACCAACCCCACCTTTACCCCCTTTAGGACCAACCACACCTTTACCCCCTTTAGGACCAACCACACCTTTACACCCTTTAGGACCAACCCCACCTTTACCCCCTTTAGGACCAACCCCACCTTTACCCCCTTTAGGACCAACCCCACCTTTACCCCCTTTAGGACCAACCCCAGCCTTACCCCTTTAGGACCAACCCCAGCCTTACCCCTTTAGGACCAACCCCAGCCTTACCCCCTTTAGGATCAACCCCACCATTACCCCTTTTAGGACCAACCCCAGCCTTACCCCCTTTAGGACCAACCCCACCTTTACCCCCTTTAGGACCAACCCCACCTTTACCCCTTTAGGACCAACCCCACCTTTACCCCCTTTAGGACCAACCCCACCTTTACCCCCTTTAGGACCAACCCCACCTTTACCCCCTTTCGGACCAACCCCACCTTTACCCCCTTTAGGACCAACCCCACCTTTACCCCCTTTAGGACCACCCCCTTTAGGACCAACCCCAGCTTTAGGACCAACCCCACCTTTACCCCCTTTAGGACCAACCCCAGCCTTACCCCCTTTAGGACCACCCCCTTTAGGACCAACCCCAGCTTTAGGACCAACCCCAGCCTTACCCCCTTTAGGACCAACCCCACCTTTACCCCCTTTAGGACCAACCCCAGCCTTACCCCCTTTAGGACCAACCCCACCTTTACCCCCTTTAGGACCAACCCCACCTTTACCCCCTTTAGGACCAACCCCACCTTTACCCCCTTTAGGACCAACCCCAGCCTTACCCCGTTTAGGACCAACCCCACCTTTACCCCCTTTAGGACCAACCCCAGCTTTACCCCTTTAGGACCAACCCCAGCCTTACCCCCTTTAGGATCAACCCCACCTTTACCCCTTTTAGGACCAACCCCAGCCTTACCCCCTTTAGGACCAACCCCACCTTTACCCCCTTTAGGACCAACCCCACCTTTACCCCTTTAGGACCAACCCCACCTATACCCCTTTAGGACCAACCCCACCTATACCCCCTTTAGGACCAACCCCACCTTTACCCCCTTTAGGACCAACCCCACCTTTACCCCCTTTAGGACCAACCCCACCTTTACCCCCTTTAGGACCAACCCCAGGTTTAGGACCAACCTCACCTTTACCCCCTTTAGGACCAACCCCACCTTTACCCCCTTTAGGACCAACCCCACCTTTACCCCCTTTAGGACCAACCCCAGCCTTACCCCCTTTAGGACCAACCCCAGGTTTAGGACCAACCCCAGCCTTACCCCCTTTAGGACCACCCCCTTTAGGACCAACCCCAGCTTTAGGACCAACCCCAGCCTTACCCCCTTTAGGACCAACCCCAGCCTTACCCCCTTTAGGACCAACCCCACCTTTACCCCCTTTAGGACCAACCCCAGCCTTACCCCCTTTAGGACCAACCCCAGCTTTACCCCTTTTAGGACCAACCCCACCTTTACCCCCTTTAGGACCAACCCCACCTTTACCCCCTTTAGGACCAACCCCACCTTTACCCCCTTTAGGACCAACCCCACCTTTACCCCCTTTAGGACCAACCCCACCTTTACCCCCTTTAGGACCAACCCCACCTTTACCCCCTTTAGGACCAACCCCAGCCTTTACCCCCTTTAGGACCAACCCCAGCCTTACCCCCTTTAGGACCACCCCCTTTAGGACCAACCCCAGCTTTAGGACCAACCCCAGCTTTACCCCATTTAGGACCAACCCCACATTTACCCCCTTCAGGACCACCCCCTTTAGGACCAATCCCAGCTTTAGGACCAACCCCACCTTTACCCCCTTTAGGACCAACCCCATCTTTACCCCCTTTAGGACCACCCCCTTTAGGACCAACCCCAGCTTTAGGACCAACCCCAGCCTTACCCCCTTTAGGACCAACCCCAGCCTTACCCCCTTTAGGACCAACCCCACCTTTACCCCCTTTAGGACCAACCCCACCTTTACCCCCTTTAGGACCAACCCCACCTTTACCCCCTTTAGGACCAACCCCAGCCTTACCCCGTTTAGGACCAACCCCACCTTTACCCCCTTTAGGACCAACCCCAGCTTTACCCCTTTAGGACCAACCCCAGCCTTACCCCCTTTAGGATCAACCCCACCTTTACCCCTTTTAGGACCAACCCCAGCCTTACCCCCTTTAGGACCAACCCCACCTTTACCCCCTTTAGGACCAACCCCACCTTTACCCCTTTAGGACCAACCCCACCTATACCCCTTTAGGACCAACCCCACCTATACCCCCTTTAGGACCAACCCCACCTTTACCCCCTTTAGGACCAACCCCACCTTTACCCCCTTTAGGACCAACCCCACCTTTACCCCCTTTAGGACCAACCCCAGGTTTAGGACCAACCTCACCTTTACCCCCTTTAGGACCAACCCCACCTTTACCCCCTTTAGGACCAACCCCACCTTTACCCCCTTTAGGACCAACCCCAGCCTTACCCCCTTTAGGACCAACCCCAGGTTTAGGACCAACCCCAGCCTTACCCCCTTTAGGACCACCCCCTTTAGGACCAACCCCAGCTTTAGGACCAACCCCAGCCTTACCCCCTTTAGGACCAACCCCAGCCTTACCCCCTTTAGGACCAACCCCACCTTTACCCCCTTTAGGACCAACCCCAGCCTTACCCCCTTTAGGACCAACCCCAGCTTTACCCCTTTTAGGACCAACCCCACCTTTACCCCCTTTAGGACCAACCCCACCTTTACCCCCTTTAGGACCAACCCCACCTTTACCCCCTTTAGGACCAACCCCACCTTTACCCCCTTTAGGACCAACCCCACCTTTACCCCCTTTAGGACCAACCCCACCTTTACCCCCTTTAGGACCAACCCCAGCCTTTACCCCCTTTAGGACCAACCCCAGCCTTACCCCCTTTAGGACCACCCCCTTTAGGACCAACCCCAGCTTTAGGACCAACCCCAGCTTTACCCCATTTAGGACCAACCCCACATTTACCCCCTTCAGGACCACCCCCTTTAGGACCAATCCCAGCTTTAGGACCAACCCCACCTTTACCCCCTTTAGGACCAACCCCATCTTTACCCCCTTTAGGACCACCCCCTTTAGGACCAACCCCAGCTTTAGGACCAACCCCAGCCTTACCCCCTTTAGGACCAACCCCAGCCTTACCCCCTTTAGGACCAACCCCACCTTTACCCCCTTTAGGACCAACCCCACCTTTACCCCCTTTAGGACCAACCCCACCTTTACCCCCTTTAGGACCAACCCCAGCCTTACCCCGTTTAGGACCAACCCCACCTTTACCCCCTTTAGGACCAACCCCAGCTTTACCCCTTTAGGACCAACCCCAGCCTTACCCCCTTTAGGATCAACCCCACCTTTACCCCTTTTAGGACCAACCCCAGCCTTACCCCCTTTAGGACCAACCCCACCTTTACCCCCTTTAGGACCAACCCCACCTTTACCCCTTTAGGACCAACCCCACCTATACCCCTTTAGGACCAACCCCACCTATACCCCCTTTAGGACCAACCCCACCTTTACCCCCTTTAGGACCAACCCCACCTTTACCCCCTTTAGGACCAACCCCACCTTTACCCCCTTTAGGACCAACCCCAGGTTTAGGACCAACCTCACCTTTACCCCCTTTAGGACCAACCCCACCTTTACCCCCTTTAGGACCAACCCCACCTTTACCCCCTTTAGGACCAACCCCAGCCTTACCCCCTTTAGGACCAACCCCAGGTTTAGGACCAACCCCAGCCTTACCCCCTTTAGGACCACCCCCTTTAGGACCAACCCCAGCTTTAGGACCAACCCCAGCCTTACCCCCTTTAGGACCAACCCCAGCCTTACCCCCTTTAGGACCAACCCCACCTTTACCCCCTTTAGGACCAACCCCAGCCTTACCCCCTTTAGGACCAACCCCAGCTTTACCCCTTTTAGGACCAACCCCACCTTTACCCCCTTTAGGACCAACCCCACCTTTACCCCCTTTAGGACCAACCCCACCTTTACCCCCTTTAGGACCAACCCCACCTTTACCCCCTTTAGGACCAACCCCACCTTTACCCCCTTTAGGACCAACCCCACCTTTACCCCCTTTAGGACCAACCCCAGCCTTTACCCCCTTTAGGACCAACCCCAGCCTTACCCCCTTTAGGACCACCCCCTTTAGGACCAACCCCAGCTTTAGGACCAACCCCAGCTTTACCCCATTTAGGACCAACCCCACATTTACCCCCTTCAGGACCACCCCCTTTAGGACCAATCCCAGCTTTAGGACCAACCCCACCTTTACCCCCTTTAGGACCAACCCCATCTTTACCCCCTTTAGGACCACCCCCTTTAGGACCAACCCCAGCTTTAGGACCAACCCCAGCCTTACCCCCTTTAGGACCAACCCCACCTTTACCCCCTTTAGGACCAACCCCAGCCTTACCCCCTTTAGGACCAACCCCACCTTTACCCCCTTTAGGACCAACCTCACCTTTACCCCCTTTAGGACCAACCCCACCGTTACCCCTTTTAGGACCAACCCCAGCCTTACCCCCTTTAGGACCAACCCCACCTTTACCCCCTTTAGGACCAACCCCAGCTTTACCCCTTTAGGACCAACCCCAGCCTTACCCCCTTTAGGATCAACCCCACCTTTACCCCTTTTAGGACCAACCCCAGCCTTACCCCCTTTAGGACCAACCCCACCTTTACCCCCTTTAGGACCAACCCCACCTTTACCCCTTTAGGACCAACCCCACCTTTACCCCCTTTAGGACCAACCCCACCTTTACCCCCTTTTTAGACCAACCCCACCTTTACCCCCTTTAGGACCAACCCCACCTTTACCCCCTTTAGGACCACCCCCTTTAGGACCAACCCCAGGTTTAGGACCAACCCCACCTTTACCCCCTTTAGGACCAACCCCACCTTTACCCCCTTTAGGACCAACCCCACCTTTACCCCCTTTAGGACCACCCCCTTTAGGACCAACCCCAGCTTTAGGACCAACCCCAGCCTTACCCCCTTTAGGACCAACCCCAGCCTTACCCCCTTTAGGACCAACCCCACCTTTACCCCCTTTAGGACCAACCCCAGCCTTACCCCCTTTAGGACCAACCCCAGCTTTACCCCTTTTAGGACCAACCCCACCTTTACCCCCTTTAGGACCAACCCCACCTTTACCCCCTTTAGGACCAACCCCACCTTTACCCCCTTTAGGACCAACCCCAGCCTTACCCCCTTTAGGACCACCCCCTTTAGGACCAACCCCAGCTTTAGGACCAACCCCAGCTTTACCCCATTTAGGACCAACCCCACATTTACCCCCTTTAGGACCACCCCCTTTAGGACCAATCCCACCTTTACCCCCTTTAGGACCAACCCCATCTTTACCCCCTTTAGGACCACCCCCTTTAGGACCAACCCCAGCTTTAGGACCAACCCCAGCCTTACCCCCTTTAGGACCAACCCCACCTTTACCCCCTTTAGGACCAACCCCAGCCTTACCCCCTTTAGGACCAACCCCACCTTTACCCCCTTTAGGACCAACCTCACCTTTACCCCCTTTAGGACCAACCCCACCGTTACCCCCTTTAGGACCAACCCCACCTTTACCCCCTTTAGGACCAACCCCACCTTTACCCCCTTTAGGACCAACCCCACCTTTACCCCCATTAGGACCAACCCCACATTTACCCCCTTTAGGACCAACCCCACATTTACCCCCTTTAGGACCAACCCCACATTTACCCCCTTTAGGACCAACCCCACCCTTACCCCCTTTAGGACCAACCCCACCTTTACCCACTTTAGGACCAACCCCAGCTTTACCCCCTTTAGGACCAACCCCAGCCTTACCCCCTTTAGGATCAACCCCACCTTTACCCCCTTTAGGACCAACCCCAGCCTTACCCCCTTTAGGACCAACCCCAGCCTTACCCCCTTTAGGACCAACCCCAGCTTTACCCCCTTTAGGACCAACCCCACCTTTACCCCCTTTAGGACCAACCCCACCTTTACTCCCTTTAGGACCAATCCCACCTTTACCCCCTTTAGGACCACCCCCTTTAGGACCAACCCCAGCTTTAGGACCAACCCCACCTTTACCCCCTTTAGGACCAACCCCACCTTTACCCCCTTTAGGACCACCCCCTTTAGGACCAACCCCAGCTTTAGGACCAACCCCACCTTTACCCCCTTTAGGACCAACCCCACCTTTACCCCCTTTAGGACCAACCCCACCTTTACCCCATTTAGGACCAACCCCAGCCTTACCCTCTTTAGGACCACCCCCTTTAGGACCAACCCCAGCTTTAGGACCAACCCCAGCTTTACCCCATTTAGGACCAACCCCACCTTTACCCCCTTTTGGACCACCCCCTTTAGGACCAACCCCAGCTTTACCCCATTTAGGACCAACCCCACCTTTACCCCCTTTTGGACCACCCCCTTTAGGACCAACCCCACCTTTACCCCCTTTAGGACCAACCCCACCTTTACCCCCTTTAGGACCAACCCCAGCTTTAGGACCAACCCCAGCCTTACCCCCTTTAGGACCAACCCCACCTTTACCCCCTTTAGGACCAACCCCAGCCTTACCCCCTTTAGGACCAACCCCACCTTTACCCCCTTTAGGACCAACCTCACCTTTACCCCCTTTAGGACCAACCCCACCGTTACCCCCTTTAGGACCAACCCCACCTTTACCCCCTTTAGGACCAACCCCAGCCTTACCCCCTTTAGGACCAACCCCACCTTTACCCCCTTTAGGACCAACCCCAGCCTTACCCCCTTTAGGACCAACCCCAGCCTTACCCCCTTTAGGACCAACCCCACCTTTACCCCCTTTAGGACCAACCTCAGCCTTACCCCCTTTAGGACCAACCCCACCTTTACCCCCTTTAGGACCAACCCCAGCTTTAGGACCAACCCCAGCCTTACCCCCTTTAGGACCAACCCCACCTTTACCCCCTTTAGGACCAACCCCAGCCTTACCCCCTTTAGGACCAACCCCACCTTTACCCCCTTTAGGACCAACCCCACCTTTACCCCCTTTAGGACCAACCCCAGCCTTACCCCCTTTAGGACCAACCCCACCTTTACCCCCTTTAGGACCAACCCCACCTTTACCCCCTTTAGGACCAACCCCACCTTTACCCCCTTTAGGACCAACCCCACCTTTACCCCCTTTAGGACCAACCCCACCTTTACCCCCTTTAGGAACAACCCCAGCTTTACCCCCTTTAGGACCAACCCCAGCCTTACCCCCTTTAGGACCAACCCCACCTTCACCCCCTTTAGGACCAACCTCACCTTTACCCCCTTTAGGACCAACCCCACCTTTACCCCCTTTAGGACCAACCCCAGCCTTACCCCCTTTAGGACCAACCCCACCTTTACCCCCTTTAGGACCAACCCCACCTTTACCCCCTTTAGGACCACCCCCTCATTTACCCCCTTTAGGACCAACCCCACCTTTACCCCCTTTAGGACCAACCTCAGCTTTACCCCCTTTAGGACCAACCCCACCTTTACCCCCTTTAGGACCAACCTCAGCTTCTACCCCCTTTAGGACCAACCCCACCTTTACCCCCTTTAGGACCAACCCCAGCCTTACCCCCTTTAGGACCAACCCCACCTTTACCCCCTTTAGGACCAACCTCAGCTTTACCCCCTTTAGGACCAACCCCAGCTTTACCCCCTTTAGGACCAACCCCAGCCTTACCCTCTTTAGGACCAACCCCACCTTTACCCCCTTTAGGACCAACCCCACCTTTACCCCCTTTAGGACCACCCCCACATTTACCCCCTTTAGGACCAACCCCACCTTTACCCCCTTTAGGACCAACCTCAGCTTTACCCCCTTTAGGACCAACCCCACCTTTACCCCCTTTAGGACCAACCTCAGCTTCTACCCCCTTTAGGACCAACCCCAGCCTTACCCCCTTTAGGACCAACCCCACCTTTACCCCCTTTAGGACCAACCCCACCTTTACCCCCTTTAGGACCAACCCCAGCTTTACCCCCTTTAGGACCAACCCCACCTTTACCCCCTTTAGGACCAACCCCAGCTTTAGGACCAACCCCAGCCTTACCCCCTTTAGGACCAACCCCACCTTTACCCCCTTTAGGACCAACCCCAGCCTTACCCCCTTTAGGACCAACCCCACCTTTACCCCCTTTAGGACCAACCCCACCTTTACCCCCTTTAGGACCAACCCCAGCCTTACCCCCTTTAGGACCAACCCCACCTTTACCCCCTTTAGGACCAACCCCAGCTTTAGGACCAACCCCAGCCTTACCCCCTTTAGGACCAACCCCACCTTTACCCCCTTTAGGACCAACCCCAGCCTTACCCCCTTTAGGACCAACCCCACCTTTACCCCCTTTAGGACCAACCCCACCTTTACCCCCTTTAGGACCAACCCCAGCCTTACCCCCTTTAGGACCAACCCCACCTTTACCCCCTTTAGGACCAACCCCACCTTTACCCCCTTTAGGACCAACCCCAGCTTTACCCCCTTTAGGACCAACCCCAGCCTTACCCCCTTTAGGACCAACCCCACCTTCACCCCCTTTAGGACCAACCTCACCTTTACCCCCTTTAGGACCAACCCCACCTTTACCCCCTTTAGGACCAACCCCACCTTTACCCCCTTTAGGACCACCCCCACATTTACCCCCTTTAGGACCAACCCCACCTTTACCCCCTTTAGGACCAACCTCAGCTTTACCCCCTTTAGGACCAACCCCAGCTTTACCCCTTTAGGACCAACCCCAGCCTTACCCCCTTTAGGACCAACCCCACCTTTACCCCCTTTAGGACCAACCCCAGCCTTACCCCCTTTAAGACCAACCCCACCTTTACCCCCTTTAGGACCAACCTCAGCTTTACCCCCTTTAGGACCAACCCCAGCTTTACCCCCTTTAGGACCAACCCCAGCCTTACCCCCTTTAGGACCAACCCCACCTTTACCCCCTTTAGGACCAACCTCAGCTTCTACCCCCTTTAGGACCAACCCCACCTTTACCCCCTTTAGGACCAACCTCACCTTTACCCCCTTTAGGACCAACCCCACCTTTACCCCCTTTAGGACCAACCCCACCTTTACCCCCTTTAGGACCAACCCCAGCCTTACCCCCTTTAGGACCAACCCCACCTTTACCCCCTTTAGGACCAACCTCACCTTTACCCCCTTTAGGACCAACCCCACCGTTACCCCCTTTAGGACCAACCCCACATTTACCCCCTTTAGGACCAACCCCAGCCTTACCCCCTTTAGGACCAACCCCACCTTTACCCCCTTTAGGACCAACCCCAGCCTTACCCCCTTTAGGACCAACCCCAGCCTTACCCCCTTTAGGACCAACCCCACCTTTACCCCCTTTAGGACCAACCTCAGCCTTACCCCCTTTAGGACCAACCCCACCTTTACCCCCTTTAGGACCAACCCCAGCTTTAGGACCAACCCCACCTTTACCCCCTTTAGGACCAACCCCACCTTTACCCCCTTTAGGACCAACCCCAGCCTTACCCCCTTTAGGACCAACCCCACCTTTACCCCCTTTAGGACCAACCCCACCTTTACCCCCTTTAGGACCAACCCCACCTTTACCCCCTTTAGGACCAACCCCACCTTTACCCCCTTTAGGACCAACCCCACCTTTACCCCCTTTAGGACCAACCCCACCTTTACCCCCTTTAGGACCAACCCCAGCCTTACCCCCTTTAGGACCAACCCCACCTTCACCCCCTTTAGGACCAACCTCACCTTTACCCCCTTTAGGACCAACCCCACCTTTACCCCCTTTAGGACCAACCCCACCTTTACCCCCTTTAGGACCACCCCCACATTTACCCCCTTTAGGACCAACCCCACCTTTACCCCCTTTAGGACCAACCTCAGCTTTACCCCCTTTAGGACCAACCCCAGCTTTACCCCCTTTAGGACCAACCCCAGCCTTACCCCCTTTAGGACCAACCCCACCTTTACCCCCTTTAGGACCAACCCCAGCCTTACCCCCTTTAGGACCAACCCCACCTTTACCCCCTTTAGGACCAACCTCAGCTTTACCCCCTTTAGGACCAACCCCACCTTTACCCCCTTTAGGACCAACCCCAGCTTTAGGACCAACCCCAGCCTTACCCCCTTTAGGACCAACCCCACCTTTACCCCCTTTAGGACCAACCCCAGCCTTACCCCCTTTAGGACCAACCCCACCTTTACCCCCTTTAGGACCAACCCCACCTTTACCCCCTTTAGGACCAACCCCAGCCTTACCCCCTTTAGGACCAACCCCACCTTTACCCCCTTTAGGACCAACCCCACCTTTACCCCCTTTAGGACCAACCCCACCTTTACCCCCTTTAGGACCAACCCCACCTTTACCCCCTTTAGGACCAACCCCACCTTTACCCCCTTTAGGACCAACCCCAGCTTTACCCCCTTTAGGACCAACCCCAGCCTTACCCCCTTTAGGACCAACCCCACCTTCACCCCCTTTAGGACCAACCTCACCTTTACCCCCTTTAGGACCAACCGCACCTTTACCCCCTTTAGGACCAACCCCACCTTTACCCCCTTTAGGACCACCCCCACATTTACCCCCTTTAGGACCAACCCCACCTTTACCCCCTTTAGGACCAACCTCAGCTTTACCCCCTTTAGGACCAACCCCAGCTTTACCCCCTTTAGGACCAACCCCAGCCTTACCCCCTTTAGGACCAACCCCACCTTTACCCCCTTTAGGACCAACCCCAGCCTTACCCCCTTTAGGACCAACCCCACCTTTACCCCCTTTAGGACCAACCTCAGCTTTACCCCCTTTAGGACCAACCCCAGCTTTACCCCCTTTAGGACCAACCCCAGCCTTACCCCCTTTAGGACCAACCCCACCTTTACCCCCTTTAGGACCAACCCCACCTTTACCCCCTTTAGGACCACCCCCACATTTACCCCCTTTAGGACCAACCCCACCTTTACCCCCTTTAGGACCAACCTCAGCTTTACCCCCTTTAGGACCAACCCCACCTTTACCCCCTTTAGGACCAACCTCAGCTTCTACCCCCTTTAGGACCAACCCCAGCCTTACCCCCTTTAGGACCAACCCCACCTTTACCCCCTTTAGGACCAACCCCACCTTTACCCCCTTTAGGACCAACCCCACCTTTACCCCCTTTAGGACCACCCCCACATTTACCCCCTTTAGGACCAACCCCACCTTTACCCCCTTTAGGACCAACCTCAGCTTTACCCCCTTTAGGACCAACCCCAGCTTTACCCCCTTTAGGACCAACCCCAGCCTTACCCCCTTTAGGACCAACCCCCACCTTTACCCCCTTTAGGACCAACCCCAGCCTTACCCCCTTTAGGACCAACCCCACCTTTACCCCCTTTAGGACCAACCTCACCTTTACCCCCTTTAGGACCAACCCCACCGTTACCGTTAAGAGAGGTTGAGAGCGTGCGAGAGACTCACCAGATCATTCATGTTAGCGGTGCTAGCAGGGTGAATATCCTCCAGAAACTCCAACAGGTAGAATGTATACCTGTCCATTAGATGGACCCCGATAGCCAGGTCTGGCTGGTGCTGGAAGAACAGAACAATACGTGGTGTTTCATACATAGGAACTCTTATCAAATCTAACGTATTGAGAAAGCCCTTTTTACATCAGCAGATTATACAGAAACTCAAAACCCCAAAACAGCAAGCAATGCAGGTGTAGAGGCACGGTGGCTAGGAAAAACTCCCTAGAGTTAGAGGCCTAAAACTAGGAAGAAACCTAGAGAGGAACCAGACTATGAGGGGTGGCCAGTCCTCTTCTGGCTGTACCAGGTAGAGAGGAACCAGACTCTGAGGGGTGGCCAGTCCTCTTCTGACTGTGCCGGGTGGAGATTATAACAGAGTACATGGCCATTAAGGCCAGATCGTTCTTCAAGATGTCCAAACGTTCAATGATAATCACAGTGGTTATAGGTAAAGTGGTTTTATGGAGACTAGATCGGAGGGAGGATTTACTTTACAGAGGACAACACAGAGGCTACTACCATGTCAACAACACAGAGCTACTACCATGTCAACAACACAGAGCTACTACCATGTCAACAACACCTCAGAGGACAACACAGAGCTACTACCATGTCAACAACACCTCAGAGGACAACACAGAGCTACTACCATGTCAACAACACCTCAGAGGACAACACAGAGGCTACTACCATGTCAACAACACCTCAGAGGACAACACAGAGCTACTACCATGTCAACAACACCTCAGAGGACAACACAGAGCTACTACCATGTCAACAACACCTCAGAGGACAACACAGAGGCTACTACCATGTCAACAACACCTCAGAGGACAACACAGAGGCTACTACCATGTCAACAACACCTCAGAGGACAACACAGAGCTACTACCATGTCAACACCACAGAGCTACTACCATGTCAACAACACAGAGCTACTACCATGTCAACAACACCTCAGAGGACAACACAGAGCTACTACAATGTCAACAACACCTCAGAGGACAACACAGAGCTACTACAATGTCAACATCTTAATTACCAGAGGTCAACACAGAGCAACTACCACGTCAACACCATCTTACTTCTCCTTCTTGACTGGAGGCCAGGTGTGTGTGTGTTCTGGTTACTTACCGACAGGGAGTCCTCTCCTACTTGACTGGAGGCCAGGGCCATGAGGTTAGGAGAGTAAAATCTCTCATACATGGAGGCTCCCTGACAAGTATCAATGATGAACAGCAGCTCATTGTACCTGTAAACACAGACAGACACGGACACATATATGTATATGAATCGTGAATAATGAATAAGAATGTTACAGAGGCATAAATATCAAACCCCCAAGACATGCTAACTTCCCCTGTTATTGTAATGGTGAGAGGTTAGCATGTCTTGGGGTATGATATAAAATGCTAACTTCCGATGTTATTGTAATGGTGAGAGGTTAGCATGTCTTGGGGGTATGATATAAAATGCTAACTTCCCCTGTTATTGTAATGGTGAGAGGTTAGCATGTCTTGGGAGTATGATATAAAATGCTAACTTCCCCTGTTATTGTAATGGTGAGAGGTTAGCATGTCTTGGGGGTATGGTATAAGATGCTAACCTCCCTGGTTATTGTAATGGTGAGAGGTTAGCATGTCTTGGGAGTATGATATAAAATGCTAACCTCCCCTGTTATTGTAATGGTGAGAGGTTAGCATGTCTTGGGGGTATGATATAACATGCTAACCTCCCCTGTTATTGTAATGGTGAGAGGTTAGCATGTCTTGGGGGTATGCTAACCTCCGCTGTTATTGTAATGGTGAGAGGTTAGCATGTCTTGGGGGTATGATATAACATGCTAACCTCCCCTGTTATTGTAATGGTGAGAGGTTAGCATGTCTTGGGGGTATGCTAACCTCCGCTGTTATTGTAATGCCGAGAGGTTAGCATGTCTTAGTTAGCATACACTTTTCAAGATTCATTCATGATTATCCATAATTAGTATGTAGCTTCACTGTCCAAATAAATACAGTTTATTTGTAAAGTATTCATACCCTTTGACTTCCTCATTTTGTTACATTAAAAGCCTTACACCCTGACTATACCACTCGCGTCACCTGCGGTGGAGAAGTCAGTTCTATTGGTGACGCAGATCGCGAAGCAAGTTCTGCCTCTCCCATCTCCTCATAGGTTTATAGGAGAAGATACCCACGTTCCATCTCCTAATTGGTTATACCCACGTGGCTGATTGAAAGACTAACTGTGTTGTCGGTCGTTGTGGTAATACTAATGAAAGTTTAGTAGCCAATCACCATATAAGTTCAAAGATGAAAAATCCTGGAAGGAGGAGAGATGACTAGAAACGATTTGGTTGGCCGTTTTATGTGTGGATTAACTGTGCATTTCAGGTCAAATAACTCAATGTTTATATCCCAGGACAAATTAGCGATCAATAGCAAGCTGGCTAAATAGGACAAATTAGCTAGCAAGTGCCATAAATGTTGAATGCTGTCAGGTTGTATGGGGAGGGTTTCTGGACAGCCATTTATTTTTTATTTTTTACCCCTTTTTCTCCCCAATTTCGTGGTATCCAATTGTTGTAGGTTGTTGTCTCATCGCTACAACTCCCGTACGGGCTCGGGAGAGACAAAGGTCGAAAGCCACGCGTCCTCCAAAACACAACCCAACCAGCCGCACTGCTTCTTAACACAGGGCGCGTCCAATGCGGAAGCCAGCCGCACCAATGTGTCGGAGGAAACACCGTGCACCCGGCAACCTTGGTTAGCGCGCACTGCGCCCGGCCCGCCACAGGAGTCGCTGGTGCGCGATGAAACAAGGATATCCCTACCGGCCAAACCCTCCCTAACCCGGACGACGCTAGGCCAATTGTGCGTTGCCCCACACACCTCTCGGTCACGGCCTGCTGCGACAGAGCCTGGGCGTGAACCCAGAGCCTCTGGTGGCACAGCTAGCGCTGCTATGCAGTGCCCTAGACCACTGCGCCACCCAGGAGGCCGATGCACAGCTATTTTAATTTCTCTCCAGAGATGTTCGATCTGGTTCAAGTCAGGGCTCTGCCTGGGCCACTCAAGGTCATTCAGAGACTTGTCGCGAAGCCACTCCTGCGTTGTCTTGGCTGTTTGCTTTGGGTCGTTGTCCTGTTGGAAGGTGAACCTTTGCCCTAGTCTGAGGTCCTGAGCAGGTTTTCGTCAAGGATCTCTCTGTACTTTGCTCCATTTATCTTTCCCTCAATCCAGACTAGTCTTCCAGTCCCTGCAACTGGAAAACATCCCCACAGCATGATGCTGCCACCATCATGCTTCACCGTAGGGATGGTGCCACCACCATGCTTCACCGTAGGGATGGTGCCAGGTATCCTCCAGATGTGACGCTTGGCATTCAGGCCAAATAGTTCAATCTTGGTTTCATCAGACCAGAGAATCTTGTTTCTCATGGTCTGAGAGTCCTTTAGGTGCCTTTTTGGCAAACTCCAAGTGGGCTGTCATGTGCCTTTTACTGAGGGGTGGCTTCAGTCTGTCCACTCTACCATAAAGGCCTGATTGGTGGAGGGCTGCAGTGATGATTGTCCTTCTGGAAGGTTCTCGCATCTCCACAGAGGGACTCTGGAGCTTTATCAGAGTGAACATTGGGTTATTGGTCACCTCCCTGACCAAGGCCCTTCTCCCCTGATTGCTCAGTTTGGCCGGGCGGCCAGCTCTAAGAAGAGTCTTGGTGGTTCCAAACTTCTTCCATTTAAGGATGATGGAGGCCACTGTGTTCTTGGGGACCTTAAACGTTGCAGACATTTGTTGGAAACCTTCCCCAGATCTGTGCCTCGACAGAATCCTGTCTCGGAGCTCTACGGACAATTCCTTCGACCTCATGGCTTGGTTTTTGCTCTGACGTGCACCTGTCAACTGTGTGACCCTTTTTAGACAGGTGTGTGCCTTTCCGAATCATGTCCAATCAATTGAATTTACCACAGCTGGACTCCAATCAAGTTGTAGAAACATCTCAAGGATGATCAATGGAAACAGGATGCACCGGAGCTCAATTTTGTCTCATAGCAAAGTGTCTGAATACTTAGGTAAATAAGGTATTTGTTCTTAATATATTTGCAAACATGTCTAAAAAACTTTTTTCTCTGTCATCATGGGGTATTGTGATGTCATCATGGGGTATTGTGATGTCATCATGGGGTATTGTGGTGTCATCATGGGGTATTGTGATGTCATCATGGGGTATTGTGGTGTCATCATGGGGTATTGTGATGTCATCATGGGGTATTGTGGTGTCATCATGGGGTATTGTGGTGTCATCATGGGGTATTGTGGTGTCATCATGGGGTATTGTGATGTCATCATGGGGTATTGTGATGTCATCATGGGGTATTGTGATGTCACCATGGGGTATTGTGATGTCACCATGGGGTATTGTGATGTCATCATGGGGTATTGTGGTGTCATCATGGGGTATTGTGATGTCACCATGGGGTATTGTGATGTCATCATGGGGTATTGTGATGGCACCATGGGGTATTGTGATGTCATCATGGGGTATTGTGATGTCACCATGGGGTATTGTGATGTCATCATGGGGTAGATTGATAAATGTTTAATCCATTTTAGAATAAGGATGTAACGTAACAAAACGTGGAAGAGCTAATATAATAGTTTAAAATGTTTACATGCTTTACAAGAAGGAGGATTTCCAATAATCCAGTTAACATGGACACATCTGAAATCAGGCTACACGATGGAACTTAAATGTAGGAAATCACCAATCAACATCCTACCACAGTGACCCTGTTGTTTTTGAGAAGCCTATTGGATTCTGAGTTTAGACTCAGTTTGTGAAAACTATTTCCAAGATGAATATTTTCGTCCTAATGAAGGTGTTGACATGTCCTAATGAAGGTGTTGACATGTCCTAATGAAGGTGTTGACATGTCCTAATGAAGGTGTTGACATGTCCTAATGAAGGTGTTGACATGTCCTAATGAAGGTGTTGACATGTCCTAATGAAGGTGTTGACATGTCCTAATGAAGGTGTCGACATGTCCTAATGAAGGTGTTGACATGTCCTAATGAAGGTGTCGACATGTCCTAATGAAGGTGTTGACATGTCCTAATGAAGGTGTTGACATGTCCTAATGAAGTTGTTGACATGTCCTAATGAAGGTGTTGACATGTCCTAATGAAGCATTTTTACATTGAGAACTACTTATGTCCCCACGTCCTTTATCCCTGAAGTGTGTTGCGTCTTCGTGTGGGCTGCGGTGTGTGTTAAACCTCCTAATGAAAGCACCGCGGGCCAGAAGGGGACAAAGTCACGGTGATGCTAATTATCCAGACTGTAATGAGTGAATGTGTGTAATCAGGGCATTAGTCAGACTGTAATGAGTGAATGTGTGTAATCAGGGCATTAGTCAGACTGTAATGAGTGAATGTGTGTAATCAGGGCATTAGTCAGACTGTAATGAGTGAATGTGTGTAATCAGGGCATTAGTCAGACTGTAATGAGTGAATGTGTGTAATCAGGGCATTATCCAGACTGTAATGAGTGAATGTGTGTAATCAGGACATTAGTCAAACTGTAGTGGCTGGCGTCACCACGGTTTTATCAGACACACTCCCCCCCGCCCCCCCCCACACATTTCCTCTTCCCTCCTCACCCTCCCCATCCCTCCCTCACTCCCCTCATCCTTCTTCTCTCTCCTCATCCCTCGTCTCTCCCTCCCCTCCTCACCCTCATCCCTCTTCTCTCCCTCCCCTCCTCACCCTCATCTCTCTCCTCGTCCCTCTCCTCCCCCCCATCCCTCTCCTCTCTCCTCGTCCCCCCATCCCTCTCCCCCCCCCCCCTTACCTTCTCTTTGTCCACATCTGTTCAAAGGCGTCGGCCAGCTCCACGTTGCTGATCTCTTCAGAGTCCTGGAACTTCAGGAAGCCGTTCCCACCGTGACCTGTCAATCAATCCATCAATCAATCAATACATACATCCATCAATCAATACATACATCAATCCATCAATCAATACATCCATCAATCAATCCATCAATCAATACATCCATCAATCCATCAATCAATACATCCATCAATCCATCAATCAATACATCCATCAATCCATCAATCAATACATCCATCAATCAATACATCAATCAATCCATCAATACATCCATCCATCCATCAATACATCAATCAATCCATCCATCAATCCATCCATCAATCCATCCATCAATCAATACATCAATCAATACATCAATCAATACATCAATCAATCCATCCATCAATCCATCCATCAATCAATACATCAATCAATCCATCCATCAATCAATACATCAATCAATACATCAATCAATACATCCATCAATCCATCAATCAATACATCCATCAATCAATACATCAATCAATCCATCAATCAATCCATCAATACATCCATCCATCCATCAATACATCAATCAATCCATCCATCAATCCATCCATCAATCAATACATCAATCAATACATCAATCAATACATCAATCAATCCATCCATCAATCCATCCATCAATCAATCCACACATCAATAAATCCACCCATCAATCCATCCATCAATCAATCAATACATCAATCAATCAATACATCAATCAATCCATCCATCAATCAATATATCCATCAATCAAGTACTGTGCCCGCGTATGTATGTGCATCCGTGTGTGTGTGTCTCTCTGTTACCTACGTGTGTCTGCCTGCGTGTGTGGGTGCGTGTGTCTGGTGTGTGTGTGCATGTGTCTGGCGTGTCTGGTGTGTGCGTGTGTCTGACGTGTGTGTGTGTGTGTGTCTAGCGTGTGTGTGTCTGGTGTGTGTGTGTGTCTAGTGTGTGCGTGTCTAGTGTGTGCGTGTGTCTAGTGTGTGCGTGTGTCTAGTGTGTGCGTGCGTGTCTGGCGTGTGTGTGTGTGCGTGTCTGGTGTGTGTGTGCGTGTCTGGTGTGTGTGTGCATGTCTGGTGTGTGTGTGCGTGTCTGGTGTGTGTGTGCGTGTCTGGTGTGAGTGTGCGTGTCTGGCGTGTGTGCGCGTGTCTGGCGTGTGCGTGTGTCTGGCGTGTGCGTGTGTCTGGCGTGTGCGTGTGTCTGGCGTGTGCGTGTGTCTGGCGTGTGCGTGTGTCTGGCGTGTGCGTGTGTCTGGCGTGTGCGTGTGTCTGGCGTGTCTGCGTACCAGTGAGGTAGATGAGGATGTTGCTGTGGTCGTCAGAGAGGAGGCGTTTAGACCGCGGCGTGCTGGGTGGCAGCCTTCCCGTCAGCACACGAAGGAAGTTCTCAACGGTCACCTGAAAGAGAGAGAGAGAGAGAGAACTATTTATAGATGGTCAGTATTCACCGTGGAAATAAATTAATACCAGGATAACCATGATCCATCCGTCTGGCTGGTGCGTTGAACTCAACACACACCTGTTATGACGGTCCAGAGGTGATTATAGAATAACCAGGGAAGACCTAGGTACATCGTCTACCCCCAAGTCATAAGACTCCTGAACATCTAGTCAAATGGCTACCCAGACTATCTACCCCCCTCCCTCTCTTTACACCACTGCTGCTCTCTGTGGTCATCTATGTATAGTCACTTTAATAACTCTACCTACATGTACATACTAACTCTGTATATAGCCTCCACATTGACTCTGTACCGTAATACCCTGTATATAGCCTCCACATTGACTCTGTACCGTAACACCCTGTATATAGCCTCCACATTGACTCTGTACCGTAACACCCTGTATATAGCCTCCACATTGACTCTGTACCGTAACACCCTGTATATAGCCTCCTCATTGACTCTGTACCGGTACCCCCTGTATATAGCCTCCACATTGACTCTGTACCGTATTACCCTGTATATAGCCTCCACATTGACTCTGTACCGTAATACCCTGTATATAGCCTCCACATTGACTCTGTACCGGTACCCCCTGTATATAGCCTCCACATTGACTCTGTACCGGTACCCCCTGTATATAGCCTCCACATTATCTCTGTACCGGTACCCCCTGTATATAGCCTCCACATTGACTCTGTACCATAACACCCTGTATATAGCCTCCACATTGACTCTGTACCGTAATACCCTGTATATAGCCTCCACATTGACTCTGTACCGGTACCCCCTGTATATAGCCTCCACATTGACTCTGTACCGTAATACCCTGTATATAGCCTCCACATTGACTCTGTACCGTAATACCCTGTATATAGCCTCCACATTGACTCTGTACCGTAATACCCTGTATATAGCCTCCACATTGACTCTGTACTGGTACCCCCTGTATATAGCCTCCACATTGACTCTGTACCATAACACCCTGTATATAGCCTCCACATTGACTCTGTACCGTAATACCCTGTATATAGCCTCCACATTGACTCTGTACCGGTACCCCCTGTATATAGCCTCCACATTGACTCTGTACCGGTACACCCTGTATATAGCCTCCACATTGACTCTGTACCGGTACCCCCTGTATATAGCCTCCACATTGACTCTGTACCGGTACCCCCTGTATATAGCCTCCACATTGACTCTGTACCGGTACCCCCTGTATATAGCCTCCACATTGACTCTGTACCGGTACCCCCTGTATATAGCCTCCACATTGACTCTGTACCGTAACACCCTGTATATAGCCTCCACATTGACTCTGTACCGGTACCCCCTGTATATAGCCTCCACATTGACTCTGTACCGTAACACCCTGTATATAGCCTCCACATTGACTCTGTACCGGTGCCCCCTGTATATAGCCTCCACATTGACTCTGTACCGGTACCCCCTGTATATAGCCTCCACATTGACTCTGTACCGGTACCCCCTGTATATAGCCTCCACATTGACTCTGTACCGTAATACCCTGTATATAGCCTCCACATTGAATCTGTATCGGTACCCCCTGTATATAGCCTCCACATTGAATCTGTATCAGTACCCCCTGTTTATTGGTTAAGGGCTCGTAAGTCAGCATTTCACTTTGAGGTCTACTACACCTGTTGTATTCAGCATTTCACTGTGAGGTCTACTACACCTGTTGTATTCAGCATTTCACTGTCAGGTCTACCACACCTGTTGTATTCAGCATTTCACTGTGAGGTCTACTACACCTGTTGTATTCAGCATTTAACTGTAAGGTCTACTACACCTGTTGTATTCAGCATTTCACTGTAAGGTCTACTACACCTGTTGTATTCAGCATTTCACTGTGAGGTCTACACCTGTTGTATTCAGCATTTCACTGTGAGGTCTACTACACCTGTTGTATTCAGCATTTCACTGTGAGGTCTACTACACCTGTTGTATTCAGCATTTCACTGTGAGGTCTACTACACCTGTTGTATTCAGCATTTCACTGTCAGGTCTACCACACCTGTTGTATTCAGCATTTCACTGTGAGGTCTACTACACCTGTTGTATTCAGCATTTAACTGTAAGGTCTACTACACCTGTTGTATTCAGCATTTCACTGTAAGGTCTACTACACCTGTTGTATTCAGCATTTCACTGTGAGGTCTACACCTGTTGTATTCAGCATTTCACTGTGAGGTCTACTACACCTGTTGTATTCAGCATTTCACTGTGAGGTCTACTACACCTGTTGTATTCAGCATTTCACTGTGAGGTCTACTACACCTGTTGTATTCAGCATTTCACTGTAAGGTCTACCACACCTGTTGTATTCAGCATTTCACTGTGAGGTCTACTACACCTGTTGTATTCAGCATTTCACTGTAAGGTCTACTACACCTGTTGTATTCAGCATTTCACTGTGAGGTCTACTACACCTGTTGTATTCAGAATTTCACTGTGAGGTCTACTACACCTGTTGTATTCAGCATTTCACTGTAAGGTCTACTACACCTGTTGTATTCAGCATTTCACTGTGAGGTCTACTACACCTGTTGTATTCAGCATTTCACTGTAAGGTCTACTACACCTGTTGTATTCAGCATTTCACTGTGAGGTCTACTACACCTGTTGTATTCAGCATTTCACTGTGAGGTCTACTACACCTGTTGTATTCAGCATTTCACTGTAAGGTCTACTACACCTGTTGTATTCAGCATTTCACTGTAAGGTCTACTACACTTGTTGTATTCAGCATTTCACTGTGAGGTCTACTACACCTGTTGTATTCAGCATTTCACTGTGAGGTCTACTACACCTGTTGTATTCAGCATTTCACTGTAAGGTCTACTACACCTGTTGTATTCAGCATTTCACTGTAAGGTCTACTACACCTGTTGTATTCAGCATTTCACTGTGAGGTCTACTACACCTGTTGTATTCAGCATTTCACTGTAAGGTCTACTACACCTGTTGTATTCAGCATTTCACTGTAAGGTCTACTACACCTGTTGTATTCAGCATTTCACTGTGAGGTCTACTACACCTGTTGTATTCAGCATTTCACTGTAAGGTCTACTACACCTGTTGTATTCAGCATTTCACTGTAAGGTCTACTACACCTGTTGTATTCAGCATTTCACTGTCAGGTCTACTACACCTGTTGTATTCAGCATTTCACTGTAAGGTCTACTACACCTGTTGTATTCAGCATTTCACTGTGAGGTCTACTACACCTGTTGTATTCAGCATTTCACTGTCAGGTCTACTACACCTGTTGTATTCAGCATTTCACTGTAAGGTCTACTACACCTGTTGTATTCAGCATTTCACTGTGAGGTCTACTACACCTGTTGTATTCAGCATTTCACTGTAAGGTCTACTACACCTGTTGTATTCAGCATTTCACTGTGAGGTCTACTACACCTGTTGTATTCACCTGTTGTATTCAGTTGTATTGGCAAAAGGGGGAGGGGCTTGGTGTGAGTGGCAAGGGGATGGGCTTGGTGTGAGTGGCAAGGGGAGGGGCTTGGTGTGAGTGGCAACACACTCACCTCGTAACCACGGTAATCCACCTCTACGTCATCTCCATACACGTTGAGCTCCATGTTCTTGTGACTGAACACCGTGGCCGGCTTCGGGTTTCTATGGTTACACGCCATGTCGTCTGCCAGCATCAAAACTATGTGACTGGAGAGAAGGGAGGGAGGAAGGAGGGAAGTAAAGAGAGAGGGAGGGACAAGTTATAACATGTCCATCTTTGACCTGAGTATGTCACCTGTGGTGGAGCAGCACGCTGTCAGACAGACACACCCTCTGGTGGAGCAGCACTCTGTCAGACAGACACACCCTGTGGTGGAGCAGCACGCTGTCAGACAGACCCTGTGGTGGAGCAGCACTCTGTCAGACAGACCCTGTGGTGGAGCAGCACTCTGTCAGACAGACCCTGTGGTGGAGCAGCACGCTGTCAGACAGACACACCCTGTGGTGGAGCAGCACTCTGTCAGACAGACCCTGTGGTGGAGCAGCACGCTGTCAGACAGACACACCCTGTGGTGGAGCAGCACTCTGTCAGACAGACACACCCTGTGGTGGAGCAGCACGCTGTCAGACAGACAGACCCTGTGGTGGAGCAGCACGCTGTCAGACAGACACACCCTGTGGTGGAGCAGCACGCTGTCAGACAGACCCTGTGGTGGAGCAGCACGCTGTCAGACAGACACACCCTGTGGTGGAGCAGCACTCTGTCAGATAGACACACCCTGTGGTGGAGCAGCACTCTGTCAGACAGACCCTGTGGTGGAGCAGCACGCTGTCAGACAGACACACCCTGTGGTGGAGCAGCACGCTGTCAGACAGACCCTGTGGTGGAGCAGCACTCTGTCAGATAGACACACCCTGTGGTGGAGCAGCACTCTGTCAGACAGACACACCCTGTGGTGGAGCAGCACTCTGTCAGACAGACACACCCTGTGGTGGAGCAGCACGCTGTCAGACAGACACACCCTGTGGTGGAGCAGCACTCTGTCAGACAGACACACCCTGTGGTGGAGCAGCACGCTGTCAGACAGACACACCCTGTGGTGGAGCAGCACTCTGTCAGACAGACAGACCCTGTGGTGGAGCAGCACTCTGTCAGACAGACACACCCTGTGGTGGAGCAACACTCTGTCAGATAGACCCTGTGGTGGAGCAGCACGCTGTCAGATAGACCCTGTGGTGGAGCAGCACTCTGTCAGACAGACACACCCTGTGGTGGAGCAGCACTCTGTCAGACAGACACACCCTGTGGTGGAGCAGCACTCTGTCAGATAGACCCTGTGGTGGAGCAGCACTCTGTCAGACAGACACACCCTGTGGTGGAGCAGCACTCTGTCAGACAGACACACCCTGTGGTGGAGCAGCACTCTGTCAGATAGACCCTGTGGTGGAGCAGCACGCTGTCAGATAGACCCTGTGGTGGAGCAGCACTCTGTCAGACAGACACACCCTGTGGTGGAGCAGCACGCTGTCAGATAGACCCTGTGGTGGAGCAGCACTCTGTCAGACAGACACACCCTGTGGTGGAGCAGCACGCTGTCAGACAGACACACCCTGTGGTGGAGCAGCACTCTGTCAGACAGACACACCCTGTGGTGGAGCAGCACTCTGTCAGACAGACACACCCTGTGGTGGAGCAGCACGCTGTCAGACAGACAGACCCTGTGGTGGAGCAACACTCTGTCAGACAGACACACCCTGTGGTGGAGCAACACTCTGTCAGACAGACACACCCTGTGGTGGAGCAACACTCTGTCAGACAGACACACCCTGTGGTGGAGCAGCACTCTGTCAGACAGACACACCCTGTGGTGGAGCAACACTCTGTCAGACAGACACACCCTGTGGTGGAGCAGCACTCTGTCAGACAGACACACCCTGTGGTGGAGCAGCACGCTGTCAGACAGACAGACCCTGTGGTGGAGCAGCACTCTGTCAGACAGACACACCCTGTGGTGGAGCAGCACTCTGTCAGACAGACAGACCCTGTGGTGGAGCAGCACGCTGTCAGACAGACACACCCTGTGGTGGAGCAGCACTCTGTCAGATAGACCCTGTGGTGGAGCAGCACGCTGTCAGACAGACACACCCTGTGGTGGAGCAGCACGCTGTCAGACAGACACACCCTGTGGTGGAGCAGCACGCTGTCAGATAGACACACCCTGTGGTGGAGCAGCACTCTGTCAGATAGACACACCCTGTGGTGGAGCAGCACGCTGTCAGACAGACAGACCCTGTGGTGGAGCAGCACTCTGTCAGACAGACCCTGTGGTGGAGCAGCACTGTCAGACAGACACACCCTGTGGTGGAGCAGCACGCTGTCAGACAGACACACCCTGTGGTGGAGCAGCACTCTGTCAGACAGACCCTGTGGTGGAGCAGCACTCTGTCAGACAGACAGACCCTGTGGTGGAGCAGCACGCTGTCAGACAGACAGACCCTGTGGTGGAGCAGCACGCTGTCAGACAGACAGACCCTGTGGTGGAGCAGCACTCTGTCAGACAGACCCTGTGGTGGAGCAGCACTGTCAGACAGACCCTGTGGTGGAGCAGCACTCTGTCAGACAGACACACCCTGTGGTGGAGCATCACTCTGTCAGACAGACAGACCCTGTGGTCCATAACCGGTACAGACTAGTACCATTTTAGAATACCGTCTCATATGATTACAATCAACTCTTCCCAGCCCTACTGATCTAAAGAAACTACTGAAGCCTGTTAGAAAACGCTTATACAATCAGTTGAATTTAATCAACGGCCACTAGTCTCTTGTATGCACCGGGCCAATAGTATCCTCTTCACGTGCATATCACATATGGCAGCTGTTATCAGCCAGCTGCATCACCTACTCACTCACCTGCTTCTCTCAGCATTCCCTAACCAGTCCTCACTCACCTGCTTCTCTCAGCATTACCTAACCAGTCCTCTCACCTGCTTCTCTCAGCATCCCCTAACCAGTCCTCACTCACCTGCTTCTCTCAGCATTACCTAACCAGTCCTCTCACCTGCTTCTCTCAGCATTCCCTAACCAGTCCTCACTCACCTGCTTCTCTCAGCATCCCCTAACCAGTCCTCACTCACCTGCTTCTCTCAGCATCCCCTAACCAGTCCTCAATCATCTGCTTCTCTCAGCATCCCCTAACCAGTCCTCAATCACCTGCTTCTCTCAGCATCCCCTAACCAGTCCTCACTCACCTGCTTCTCTCAGCATCCCCTAACCAGTCCTCACTCACCTGTTTCGCTCAGTCTGCTTTTTACGTGCGCCTAAAACTCCACCAGTTTTAAATATATATAATTTAGCCGTGATGCAGCCCCAGACCTTGAGGCGAGCTCTGTTACATTTCTCCACTGTTACATTGGATCAGCGCGCAAAATGAGTAACGTTGATATATTGTATAATTTAATTGCCTGTTATAGCAAGAGCACAGACCAGTCTGAAGAGACTTTGATAGGTCACTGTCATGCAGCCTCAGTGTCAGAGGGAAAATGGAGCACCGCTTCGGGACAGGCGTTCAATATGACCCATATTACGAGAGAGGTGTCCCCATACAGATCATTATGTAGTGGTGTCCCCATACAGATCATTATGTAGTGTTGTCTCCTGACTGACACACAGATCATTATGTAGTGTTGTCCCCTGACTGACACAATGACATACAGATCATTATGTAGTGTTGTCCCCTGACTGACACAATGACATACAGATCATTATGTAGTGATGTCCCCTGACTGACATACAGATCATTATGTAGTGTTGTCTCCTGACTGACACAATGACATACAGATCATTATGTAGTGTTGTCTCCTGACTGACACACAGATCATTATGTAGTGTTGTCCCCTGACTGACACAATGACATACAGATCATTATGTAGTGTTGTCTCCTGACTGACACACAGATCATTATGTAGTGTTGTCCCCTGACTGACACAATGACATACAGATCATTATGTAGTGTTGTCCCCCTGACTGACACAATGACACACAGATCATTATGTAGTGTTGTCTCCTGACTGACACAATGACATACAGATCATTATGTAGTGTTGTCTCCTGACTGACACACAGATCATTATGTAGTGTTGTCCCCTGACTGACACAATGACATACAGATCATTATGTAGTGTTGTCCCCTGACTGACACACAGATCATTATGTAGTGTTGTCCCCTGACTGACACAATGACATACAGATCATTATGTAGTGATGTCCCCCTGACTGACACAATGACATACAGATCATTATGTAGTGTTGTCTCCTGACTGACACGATGACATACAGATCATTATGTAGTGTTGTCTCCTGACTGACACAATGACATACAGATCATTATGTAGTGATGTCCCCATACAGATCATTATGTAGTGTTGTCCCCCTGACTGACACAATGACACACAGATCATTATGTAGTGTTGTCTCCTGACTGACACAATGACATACAGATCATTATGTAGTGTTGTCTCCTGACTGACACAATGACATACAGATCATTATGTAGTGTTGTCTCCTGACTGACACAATGACATACAGATCATTATGTAGTGTTGTCCCCTGACTGACACAATGACACACAGATCATTATGTAGTGTTGTCTCCTGACTGACACACAGATCATTATGTAGTGTTGTCTCCTGACTGACACAATGACATACAGATCATTATGTAGTGTTGTCTCCTGACTGACACACAGATCATTATGTAGTGTTGTCCCCCTGACTGACACAATGACATACAGATCATTATGTAGTGTTGTCCCCCTGACTGACACAATGACACACAGATCATTATGTAGTGTTGTCTCCTGACTGACACAATGACATACAGATCATTATGTAGTGTTGTCCCCCTGACATACAGATCATTATGTAGTGTTGTCTCCTGACTGACACAATGACATACAGATCATTATGTAGTGTTGTCCCCTGACTGACACAATGACATACAGATCATTATGTAGTGTTGTCTCCTGACTGACACAATGACATACAGATCATTATGTAGTGTTGTCCCCCTGACTGACACAATGACATACAGATCATTATGTAGTGTTGTCCCCTGACTGACACAATGACATACAGATCATTATGTAGTGTTGTCTCCTGACTGACACAATGACATACAGATCATTATGTAGTGTTGTCCCCTGACTGACACAATGACATACAGATCATTATGTAGTGTTGTAAGTTAGCTACCTGTCTGGGATGCCCAGTCTCTTGACACTACGGTACACAGATAGTGTGTTGGCCACATGACGATAGTTGAACCAGAATCTGGATGTGCACACCTATGAGGAAAAGGACAAAGTTAATTTTGCATTAAATGTTAATGCAGAAAGCACAAAATTCAACATCTTGGACACTTCATAAAAAACATATTACGATTGAAGTGTGTGTGTGTGTGCATAATTACTCACCAAAACTGCCCAGTTGTTTGTGTGTCCACTGCTGAAGAATTGACCAGCTTTAGCCTGCAACATTTCAAAAAGGTTAAGGGTAGTTCGTTAGGTCGGGTACCATTGTATTGACCAGCACACAAGGACATAACAATAGAGTATGGAGAGTGGTGGCAGGTTGGCGCTGGTCAATGCGCCGGATGCGTTTTTTTATTTTTTTTAATTTCCGAGTCACTTTATTCACAAAATATTTCCCCTAAACATAGAATCAAGATGTTTCGACTATGTGCGACTGTCGATAACTTCAGAACGAAATTGACTACAAATACAAAGTGGCCAAAATATTAGCAATTGTTACCAACAAGTGAGGAATAAAGTGATGCTTCAAAATGCCAGCAGCGTACCACCCTACATACCACTGCTGGCTAAACAGGGTTGGTCCCGGAGTTTACCCAGAATGCCCCGTGCGGCCCATCCCCGTGCGGCCACAACGTACACATTAACACGATTCCACATCTCCTCAAAGTCATCTCTGGTACATCCCTGATGATTTGGTCCAAAAAGCTACATTTCCTTACTGTGTTTAAAGAAGAGTCTGACTGGAAATATAGAGTGGACCATAGTAAAAATAGTCTTTGTAGCAAACAGTTAGTTAGCTAGCCTAGCAAGATAATGTACAAACGACAGAACAAGATCAGACAGGGATATTAACATTAGCTAACTTAGCTAACTAGATTAGCAAGCAGTAGTGGTTAAACAGCAAGGTGAAACGAATATTTTTGAACGAGTATCGCTAAGAAAAAAGGTGCTATATATTTACCTCGATATTATTACTTTCCACCGCGCCAGGAACAATAAACAGGCCGAAAAGTGTCAATACTTTCAGGGAACAGCAGCTAGCCATGATGCTACTACAGGAAGAGCTATCGCCCTCAGATGACGTAGTGCTTCGTGCTTCTTCTTCTTTGATGATATCACGGTCCGCAAACTAACGTTGAAGGTGCATGCCGCCACTGTGCTGGAGTGTACAATTAATCGTGGTCTGACAAATTCTGTACTAAGGAACAAAAAAAAAAAATATATATATATATATATATATATTTTAAAAATCATCCCTACTAATTCAATACTGAAACAATCCACATTTAAGATGATTCAGCATGTCAACAGACATTTTGACAGTAACATCTGTTCCTCCCAATAACTATTTCGCCATATCCACTATAACCTTAAACCTGGCATTTCTGCTTTCCACAACCAAAGTCATGTTGATAACCTTACCGATGAAAGCTATGAAATGTATTTACTATCAAAGTGTCCTTTGACCCTGCACATTCATGATGACAAGATTTTGGAAAAGGTATCGAAACCATGCCAGGACCAGCAGAAGCATCAGTCCTGACATTAGGGCCACTTCATACAGGCCAGGAGCAGCAGAAACACCAGCCCTGACATTGGGTCCACTTCGTACAGGTCAGGACCAGCAGAAACACCAGCCCTGACATTAGGTAAATTTCGTACAGGTCAGGACCAGCAGAAACACCAGTCCTGACATTGGGTCCACTTCGTACAGGTCAGGACCAGCAGAAACACCAGCCCTGACATTAGGTCCACTTCGTACAGGTCAGGACCAGCAGAAACACCAGCCCTGACATTAGGTCCACTTCATACAGGTCAGGTTCAACTAGTCTAAAGGCCAGTTTTATTGTTTCTTTAATCAGAACAACAGTTTTCAGCTGTGCTAACATAATTGCAAATGGGTTTTCTAATGATCAATTAACCTTTTAAAATGATAAACTTGGATTAGCTAACACAACATGCCATTGGAACACAGGAGTGATGGTTGCTGATAATGGGCCTCTGTACGCCTATGTAGATATTCCATTAAAAATCAACCTTTTCCATTACTACAATAGTAATTTACAACATTAACAATGTTACACTGTATTTCTGATCAATTTGATGTTATTTTAACAGACAAAAAAAAAAAAAATTCTGAACGGTAGTGTGTGTGTGTATATATATATATATATATATATGGTCTAAAGTAGTGCACTATCTAGGGAATAGGGTTCCATAGGGCTCTGGTCTAAAGTAGTGCACTATGTAGGGAATAGGGTTCCATAGGGCTCTGGTCTAAAGTAGTGCACTATCTAGGGAATAGGGTTCCATAGGGCTCTGGTCTAAAGTAGTGCACTATGTAGGGAATAGGGTTCCATAGGGCTCTGGTCTAAAATAGTGCACTATGTAGGGAATAGGGTTCCATTGGGGACGTATCCCAGGAGTCGACTGTGGGCCAATATCGTGAACAATTCTGGAATACAAAGAACACGTCCTCCTTGCTTTTGAGAGTAAGATTGTCACAGTGTATCTGCAGTGAGGCCTGGTCAGCGAGAGACAGACAGAGAGACAGATAGAGAGAGATAGACAGAGAGACAAACAGACAGAGAGACAGACAGAAAGAAATAGATATATAGACAGACATGGAGACAGACAGAGAGACAGAGACAGACAGAGAGAAATAGATAGACAGACAGAGAGAAATAGATAGACAGACAGAGAGAGATAGACAGAGAGACAGACAGAAATAGATAGACAGACAGAGAGAGATAGATAGACAGAGAGACAGACAGAAATAGATAGACAGACAGAGATAGATAGACAGACAGATAGACAGACAGAGATAGATAGATAGACAGACAGATAGACAGACAGAGAGACAGACAGGTGGAAATGATTAGAGTACATGGCCATTAAGGCCAGATCGTACTAATAGATTAACCAATATAATGACTAATAGATTAACCAATATGACCAATAGATTAACCAATATAATGACTAATAGATTAACCAATATGACTAATAGCAATATAATGACTAATAGACTAACCAATATAATGACTAATAGACTAACCAATATAATGACTAATAGACTAACCAATATAATGACTAATAGATTAACCAATATGACTAATAGATTAACCAACATGACTAATAGATTAACCAATATAATGACTAATAGATTAACCAACATGACTAATAGACTAACCAATATAATGACTAATAGACTAACCAATATAATGACTAATAGATTAACCAATATGACCAATAGATTAACCAATATAATGACTAATAGATTAACCAATATGACTAATAGCAATATAATGACTAATAGACTAACCAATATAATGACTAATAGACTAACCAATATAATGACTAATAGACTAACCAATATAATGACTAATAGATTAACCAATATGACTAATAGATTAACCAACATGACTAATAGACTAACCAATATAATGACTAATAGATTAACCAACATGACTAATAGATTAACCAATATAATGACTAATAGATTAACCAACATGACTAATAGACTAACCAATATAATGACTAATAGACTAACCAATATAATGACTAATAGACTAACCAATATAATGACTAATAGATTAACCAATATGACTAATAGACTAACCAATATAATGACTAATAGACTAACCAATATAATGACTAATAGATTAACCAACATGACTAATAGACTAACCAATATAATGACTAATAGATTAACCAATATAATGACTAATAGATTAACCAATATGACTAATAGCAATATAATGACTAATAGACTAACCAATATAATGACTAATAGACTAACCAATATAATGACTAATAGACTAACCAATATAATGACTAATAGATTAACCAATATAATGACTAATAGATTAACCAACATGACTAATAGACTAACCAATATAATGACTAATAGACTAACCAATATAATGACTAATAGACTAACCAATATAATGACTAATAGATTAACCAATATGACTAATAGACTAACCAATATAATGACTAATAGACTAACCAATATAATGACTAATAGATTAACCAACATGACTAATAGACTAACCAATATAATGACTAATAGACTAACCAATATAATGACTAATAGATTAACCAATATAATGACTAATAGATTAACCAACATGACTAATAGCAATATAATGACTAATAGACTAACCAATATAATGACTAATAGACTAACCAATATAATGACTAATAGACTAACCAATATAATGACTAATAGACTAACCAATATAATGACTAATAGATTAACCAATATAATGACTAATAGATTAACCAATATGACTAATAGCAATATAATGACTAATAGACTAACCAATATAATGACTAATAGACTAACCAATATAATGACTAATAGATTAACCAACATGACTAATAGACTAACCAATATAATGACTAATAGATTAACCAATATAATGACTAATAGATTAACCAACATGACTAATAGCAATATAATGACTAATAGACTAACCAATATAATGACTAATAGACTAACCAATATAATGACTAATAGACTAACCAATATAATGACTAATAGACTAACCAATATAATGACTAATAGATTAACCAATATAACTAATAGATTAACCAATATAATGACTAATAGACTAACCAATATAATGACTAATAGACTAACCAATATAATGACTAATAGACTAACCAATATAATGACTAATAGACTAACCAATATAATGACTAATAGATTAACCAATATAATGACTAATAGATTAACCAATATAATGACTAATAGACTAACCAATATAATGACTAATAGACTAACCAATATAATGACTAATAGATTAACCAATATAACTAATAGATTAACCAATATAATGACTAATAGACTAACCAATATAATGACTAATAGATTAACCAATATAATGACTAATAGACTAACCAATATAACTAATAGATAAACCTGGGTCCACCAGAACCACCGTGAGGGTCCACCAGAACCACCGTGTGGGTCCACCAGAACCACCTTGTGGGTTCTGCCGTGTGGGTCCACCAGAACCACCGTGTGGGTCCACCAGAACCACCGTGAGGGTCCACCAGATCCACCTTGTGGGTCCACCAGAACCACCGTGAGGGTCCACCAGATCCACCTTGTGGGTCCACAAGAACCACCGTGTGGGTCCACCAGAACCACCGTGAGGGTCCACCAGAACCACCGTGAGGGTCCACCAGATCCACCTTGTGGGTTCTGCCGTGTGGGTCCACCAGAACCACCGTGTGGGTCCACCAGAACCACCTTGTGGGTTCTGCCGTGTGGGTCCACCAGAACCACCGTGTGGGTCCACCAGAACCACCGTGAGGGTCCACCAGAACCACCGTGAGGGTCCACCAGATCCACCTTGTGGGTCCACAAGAACCACCGTGAGGGTCCACCAGAACCACCGCGTGGGTCCACCAGAACCACCGTGTGGGTCCACCAGAACCACCGTGTGGGTCCACCAGAACCACCTTGTGGGTTCTGCCGTGTGGGTCCACCAGAACCACCGTGTGGGTCCACCAGAACCACCGTGAGGGTCCACCAGAACCACCGTGTGGGTCCACCAGAACCACCTTGAGGGTCCACCAGAACCACCGTGAGGGTCCACCAGATCCACCTTGTGGGTCCACAAGAACCACCGTGAGGGTCCACCAGAACCACCGCGTGGGTCCACCAGAACCACCGTGTGGGTCCACCAGAACCACCGCGTGGGTCCA
Source organism: Oncorhynchus mykiss (assembly GCF_057628025.1). Lineage (NCBI taxonomy): Eukaryota > Metazoa > Chordata > Actinopteri > Salmoniformes > Salmonidae > Oncorhynchus > Oncorhynchus mykiss. Next base: position 91,539,797 of record NC_143029.1, on the reverse strand, counting down.
CCAGAACCACCGTGTGGGTCCACCAGAACCACCGTGTGGGTCCACCAGATCCACCGTGTGGGTCCACCAGAACCACCGTGAGGGTCCACCAGATCCACCGTGAGAGTCCACCAGATCCACCTTGTGGGTCCACCAGAACCACCGTGAGAGTCCACCAGAACCACCGTGTGGGTCCACCAGAACCACCGTGTGGGTCCACCAGAACCACCGTGAGGGTCCACCAGATCCACCGTGAGAGTCCACCAGATCCACCTTGTGGGTCCACAAGAACCACCGTGAGGGTCCACCAGAACCACCGCGTGGGTCCACCAGAACCACCGTGTGGGTCCACCAGAACCACCGTGAGGGTCCACCAGAACCACCGTGTGGGTCCACCAGAACCACCTTGTGGGTTCTGCCGTGTGGGTCCACCAGAACCACCGTGTGGGTCCACCAGAACCACCGTGAGGGTCCACCAGATCCACCTTGTGGGTCCACCAGAACCACCGTGAGGGTCCACCAGATCCACCTTGTGGGTCCACAAGAACCACCGTGTGGGTCCACCAGAACCACCGTGAGGGTCCACCAGATCCACCTTGTGGGTTCTGCCGTGTGGGTCCACCAGAACCACCGTGTGGGTCCACCAGATCCACCGTGTGGGTCCACCAAAACCACCGTGAGGGTCCACCAGATCCACCTTGTGGGTCCACCAGATCCACCTTGTGGGTCCACCAGAACCACCGCGTGGGTCCACCAGAACCACCGTGTGGGTCCACCAGAACCACCGTGAGGGTCCACCAGAACCACCGTGTGGGTCCACCAGAACCACCTTGTGGGTTCTGCCGTGTGGGTCCACCAGAACCACCGTGTGGGTCCACCAGAACCACCGTGAGGGTCCACCAGATCCACCTTGTGGGTCCACCAGAACCACCGTGAGGGTCCACCAGATCCACCTTGTGGGTCCACAAGAACCACCGTGTGGGTCCACCAGAACCACCGTGAGGGTCCACCAGATCCACCTTGTGGGTTCTGCCGTGTGGGTCCACCAGAACCACCGTGTGGGTCCACCAGATCCACCGTGAGGGTCCACCAGAACCACCGTGAGGGTCCACCAGATCCACCTTGTGGGTCCACAAGAACCACCAGGCTTCCTTACTAAACAATGTATTTATTTTCTATGAACTTGTATTGTATTCCTGTTTTGCATTTCAGATTTTGTATTTGATGTGTGTATCTTTGTAATTACAGAGCTCATTTGTACAAGAAACCTCGGTTTCACTCTGAACATGACTCCCTCCCAAATTATAGGTTTAAATAAAACAATGATTAATACTTGTGTTATTTTATTAAAAGGGAATAAAGATTCTCTGATACATGGGATCACATGAATCAGGTCAACATGGCTTTTGGTCACAAATGAGCCAACCACTGCACATTATAATATACTATTATATACTGGAGGCAGCAATAATAAATCCACAGAATAACAGAGGACTAAGGATATAGATTACTATTCACATACTTTTATTTCCACAGATATCCTCTAGCAGTTAAGAACATACTGTTATACACAGTTACAGAAGCAGTGCATGGTGGGTAGTGGGCATCTACTCAATTAAGGATGACAAAAATGTGTGTATAAAATAACGTGGGGTGAGAGATTTCAACTGCCACAAAATCATCAACCAAATCACCACCTCCTCCATTCTTCTCTTCGTTTAAAAAAAAAATACAATCTTTTAAATTGGACGTTGAGGCAAACAGGCTAACTCTACAGCAGAGTTTCACAAACTCGGCCCTTTTGGGCAACGTTTTGGCTTGTTGTCCTAGCACTACACAGCTGAATAAAAATAATCAAAGATTGACGATGAGTTGGTTATTTCAATCAGCTGTGTAGTGTCAGGACAACAAACAAAACGTGCACTCAGGACAGTGGTTGGATAACCCTGACTTAGAGGATCTAAAACAAGGGTAGGCGACCCTGGACAGTGGTTGGATAACCCCTGACTTAGAGGATCTAAAACAAGGGTAGGCGACCCTGGACAGTGGTTGGAAAACCCTGACTTAGAGGATCTGAAACAAGGGTAGGCTGATCCCAGATCCTGGAGCCACTTCATGTTTTTGATTTAACCGTCCTGGAATACCAGCTGTGTTGAATAGATCACTGAACTGATCAATTAGCTCAGTTGGTCAGGTGTGGTGCCTCGTTGGAACAGGGTGGTCTACCCCTTATCTAGAGGCTTGCTGATGGGGTAGTTGAATAGAGGTCAGGGGTTGAAGGTCAAGGTTCGAGGCCAGGGGTTCAGAGGTGTGATTGATTCATAAAAAAAAAAAAATGGCCCACAGGTGGCAACTAGCTTTACGTTGTCGTCGTAGTTACCACTGGGCTACTATTATTATACTTTCTGCATGTGATCAACCACATGATCAACTACATGATTAACCACCTGATCAAACAACAGCATCAAACACATTGAAAAGAAAAACAATATATTTTCATTTTTCATCACAAGTTTAAGATTCACAAGTCTTCCATCAGCTCTCTGTGCTCTAGTGCTTCTCCGTTGGCGACTGAACAGATTTTAGAGAGAGAAAGAGGTGAGAGAGAGAGAAGAGAGGAGAGAGAGAGGTGAGGGGGAAGAGAAGAGAGGAGAGAGAGGTGAGGGGGAAGAGAAGAGAGGAGAGAGAGAGGTGAGGGGGAAGAGAAGAGAGGAGAGAGAGAGGTGAGGGGGAAGAGAAGAGAGGAGAGAGAGGTGAGGGGGAAGAGAAGAGAGAGAGAGGTGAGGGGGAAGAGAAGAGAGGAGAGAGGGAGGAGAGAGAAGAGAAGAGAGAGGGAGGAGAGAGGGAGGAGAGAGAAGAGAGGAGAGAGAGAGGAGGGGGAAGAGAAGAGAGGAGAGAAAAAGGTGAGGGGGAAGAGAAGAGAGGAGAGAGAGAGGTGAGGGGGAAGAGAAGAGAGGAGAGAGAGAGGTGAGGGGGAAGAGAAGAGAGGAGGGAGAGAGAGAGGGAAGAGAAGAGAGGAGAGAGAGGGGAAGAGAAGAGAGGAGAGAGAGGTGAGGGAGAAGAGAGGAGAGAGAGGTGAGGGAGAAGAGAGGAGAGAGATGTGAGGGAGAAGAGAGGAGAGAGAGGGAAGAGAAGAGAGAGAGAGGTGAGGGAGAAGAGAGAGAGGTGAGGGAGAAGAGAGAGAGGTGAGGGAGAAGAGAGAGAGTGAGGGAGAAGAGAAGAGAGGAGACAGAGAGGTTAGGGAGAAGAGAGGAGAGAGGGAAGAGAAGAGTTGAGGGAGGAGAGAGAGAGGTGAGGGGGAAGAGGAGATAGAAGAGAGGAGAGTGACAGAGGTGACTAGCTGCTGGCTGACATTATCTCTATGGAGACGTGAGGTGGAGGTGTGTCAGGGGTCCGTTACCATGGCTTCATCTGACAACACCCGCTGTGTGGGTTACATCAGAAAATGCCTGTCTTCTGATTGGTTTAAAACCTAGTAGGAATGAAAGACACGCCTCTCATCAGCATCAAGCTCCTTTCTCAACCCAGAAGAGGCTTGATTCACCAGAAATACTCAATGACAAATATCTATCGAGGAACATATTCACTCATCAACCAGACCCCCACACTACCATCAACACACCTCAGGTTAACAAGCAGCACACAGAGGTATGGGGGAGAGGAGGAGGAGGAAGAGGATGGCCCTCCTTGAGTCTTTCTTGGCGGTCAGGAATGTCGGTGTGCCTTTTTCATATTTTTTTTTATTTTTTATAGTGTTATTTTTTCGTATATTTTTCAGAGACTGTTCTGTTCAGTTTGTTGGTTGTTATGGTAACCAGTCAGAGAAGTGAGCGTGTCCCAGACCTCTTCTTAGAGCCAAAATGGAGTCTGCTGGGCAGCCAGTTTCACCTCCCCCCACCACCACCAATGGGATTCCTGCCAGTCTGCTGGGCTAGCAGGGCGGGGTGAGCAGAGTAGCTGGTGTGAGAACCGTCTAGATTCGGGTCTGAGAGACAGAGCCATGAGCCATGGCGCCATGAGCCACACACTACCAGTTGGTTGCTGCTGTAGGTTGAGTCTGGGGCTAGGGGCCGCTGGGGTGTAGCTGAAACTGTGAACTCTGGGATCTGGAGGCTAGCTGAGGCTAGCTGTCGTAGCCTAGCTAAACTGAGGCTAGCTGTGTGGGCTGAGGCTGGGTGACTGTGGCCCCTGGGATCTGGAGGCTAGTTGTCGTAGTAGGCTAGCTGTGTGGGCTGAGGCTGGGTGTCTGTGGCCCCTGGATGCTAGGGACCCTTCGTGTGTAACTAAAACTATGGCCCCTGGGCTGAGGCATAGGCTGGAGTTCAGGGGCCAGTCTGTGGCCCCCGTCATCTGTTAGCAGGATAGTAGTTGGGGTCCAGGTAGTTATATCCAGGGGTCTGAGCCAGACAGTAGTCCCTGTCTAGGAAGGTCTCATGGTGATGGACAGGCTCCAGATGGTGGTCTGGCGTGTGGCTCTCAGTCTTGTACAGGCTGGGGGAGGGGACAAACGAGGGTTAAGAGGTTAATAACTAACCGTTTAAACTGTGAAAAGTTATCTACGACAGACGCAACAAGGCTGCTAATGTGTAGGTTCATAAACGGCCATTAGGAAACGTGTAGAAAGGTAGACTTGTTCTTAAAGGCCCAATGCAGTCAAAAACGTGTTTTTCCTGTATTTTAAATATATTTTTACACTATGAGGATGAAATAATACTGTGAAATTGTGAAAATTATGATCATGATCTTTTAGTGTTAGAGCTGTTTGTAAATCATCTATTAGAGCTGTTTGTAAATCATCTGTTAGAGCTGTTTGTAAATCATCTGTTAGAGCTGTTTGTAAATCATCTATTAGAGCTGTTTGTAAATCTATTAGAGCTGTTTGTAAATCTATTAGAGCTGTTTGTAAATCATCTGTTAGAGCTGTTTGTAAATCATCTGTTAGAGCTGTTTGTAAATCATCTATTAGAGCTGTTTGTAAATCATCTGTTAGAGCTGTTTGTAAATCTGTTAGAGCTGTTTGTAAATCTATTAGAGCTGTTTGTAAATCTGTTAGAGCTGTTTGTAAATCATCTGTTAGAGCTGTTTGTAAATCATCTATTAGAGCTGTTTGTAAATCATCTGTTAGAGCTGTTTGTAAATCATCTATTAGAGCTGTTTGTAAATCATCTGTTAGAGCTGTTTGTAAATCTGTTAAAGCTGTTTGTAAATCTGTTTGAGCTGTTTGTAAATCATCTATTAGAGCTGTTTGTAAATAATCTGTTAGAGCTGTTTGTAAATCTGTTAGAGCTGTTTGTAAATCTGTTAGAGCTGTTTGTAAATCTGTTTGAGCTGTTTGTAAATCATCTATTAGAGCTGTTTGTAAATAATCTGTTAGAGCTGTTTGTAAATCATCTATTAGAGCTGTTTGTAAATCTGTTTGAGCTGTTTGTAAATCATCTATTAGAGCTGTTTGTAAATAATCTGTTAGAGCTGTTTGTAAATCATCTGTTAGAGCTGTTTGTAAATAATCTGTTAGAGCTGTTTGTAAATCTGTTAGAGCTGTTTGTAAATCTATTAGAGCTGTTTGTAAATAATCTGTTAGAGCTGTTTGTAAATCTGTTTGAGCTGTTTGTAAATCATCTATTAGAGCTGTTTGTAAATCATCTATTAGAGCTGTTTGTAAATCTGTTAAAGCTGTTTGTAAATCTGTTTGAGCTGTTTGTAAATCATCTATTAGAGCTGTTTGTAAATAATCTGTTAGAGCTGTTTGTAAATCTGTTAGAGCTGTTTGTAAATCTGTTAGAGCTGTTTGTAAATCTGTTTGAGCTGTTTGTAAATCATCTATTAGAGCTGTTTGTAAATCATCTATTAGAGCTGTTTGTAAATAATCTGTTAGAGCTGTTTGTAAATCATCTATTAGAGCTGTTTGTAAATCTGTTAAAGCTGTTTGTAAATCTGTTTGAGCTGTTTGTAAATCATCTATTAGAGCTGTTTGTAAATAATCTGTTAGAGCTGTTTGTAAATCATCTGTTAGAGCTGTTTGTAAATCATCTGTTAGAGCTGTTTGTAAATCATCTATTAGAGCTGTTTGTAAATAATCTGTCAGAGCTGTTTGTAAATCTATTAGAGCTGTTTGTAAATAATCTGTTAGAGCTGTTTGTAAATCTGTTTGAGCTGTTTGTAAATCATCTATTAGAGCTGTTTGTAAATAATCTGTTAGAGCTGTTTGTAAATCTGTTAGAGCTGTTTGTAAATCTATTAGAGCTGTTTGTAAATAATCTGTTAGAGCTGTTTGTAAATCTATTAGAGCTGTTTGTAAATAATCTGTTAGAGCTGTTTGTAAATCTGTTTGAGCTGTTTGTAAATCATCTATTAGAGCTGTTTGTAAATCATCTATTAGAGCTGTTTGTAAATCATCTATTAGAGCTGTTTGTAAATCTATTAGAGCTGTTTGTAAATCATCTGTTAGAGCTGTTTGTAAATCATCTGTTAGAGCTGTTTGTAAATCTGTTAGAGCTGTTTGTAAATCTGTTAGAGCTGTTTGTAAATCATCTGTTAGAGCTGTTTGTAAATCTATTAGAGCTGTTTGTAAATCATCTATTAGAGCTGTTTGTAAATCATCTATTAGAGCTGTTTGTAAATCTGTTAGAGCTGTTCACTCCCAGGTGGAGCCTATTTGATTCCTACTGAACAGACCTCAGTCAACACATAGTCCTGTTTGGTTCCTACTGAAGAGACCTCAGTCAACACATAGTCTTGTTTGGTTCCTACTGAACCTCAGTCAACACATAGTCCTGTTTGGGTCCTACTGAACAGACCTCAGTCAACACATAGTCCTGTTTGGTTCCTACTGAACCTCAGTCAACACATAGTGCCTGTTTGGCTCCTACTGAACAGACCTCAGTCAACACATAGTCCTGTTTGGTTCCTACTGAACCTCAGTCAACACATAGTCCTGTTTGGTTCCTACTGAACAGACCTCAGTCAACACATAGTCCTGTTTGGCTGTGTTTAAAAAAATTGTTTTAACCCATTTCTAGCCTGATGAACAGAGCCCCAGCCAGGCAGGACTCACCAGTCGGAGCAGTTGGAACAGAAGTCCACAGCGTTGTCTGAGGGACAGTCCTGACAATGCCACCGCACGCCCTGAATGGGCTCCACACCACACACGTCACACTGCAGAGAGAAACACAGGAGCACAGGGTTAACATGCCATTATAAACCGGGAAGTATGGGTCCTGGATGCTGATTGGCTGAAACAACATTTCAGACTTGTGTATATTAGACAAAATACCACAGGTGTGATGTAAGAATACTAGTTTTCTGTTCAATTTCTGTTGGTAACCAGTTTATAATAGCAATAAGGCACCTGGGGGGTGGGTGTGGTATAAGGCCAATATACCACGGCTAAGGGCTGTTCATAGGTACGACGCAACGCTGAGCATTCAGAGCTCGAACCACCCAATTTATAAAGGCCATTATAATCTGGGTAGGTTCGAGCCCTGAATGCTGATTGGCTGACAGCCGTGGTATGTCAGACCGTATACCGCGGGTATTACAAAACATTTATTTTTACATTTGTTAATATTACATTGGTAACCAGTTTATAATAGCAATGAGGCACCTCTGGGGTTTGTGGTATGTGGTCAATATAACACGGTTAAGGGCTGAACCCAGGCACTCTGCAAACTCAGGCCTTACTGTTATAGTGGGACAGTCAGCTACCTACCACACCCCTTTACTGTTATAGAGGGACAGTCAGCTACCTACCACACCCCCTTACTGTTATAGAGGGACAGTCAGCTACCTACCCACCACCCCCTTATTGTTATAGTGGGACAGTCAGCTACCTACCACACCCCTTTACTGTTATAGTGGGACAGTCAGCTACCTACCTACCACACCCCCTTACTGTTATAGAGGGACAGTCAGCTACCTACCACACCCCCTTACTGTTATAGAGGGACAGTCAGCTACCTACCACACCCCCTTACTGTTATAGAGGGACAGTCAGCTACCTACCTACCACACCCCCTTACTGTTATAGTGGGACAGTCAGCTACCTACCACACCCCTTTACTGTTATAGTGGGACAGTCAGCTACCTACCACACCCCTTTACTGTTATAGTGGGACAGTCAGCTACCTACCACACCCCCTTACTGTTATAGTGGGACAGTCAGCTACCTACCACACCCCTTTACTGTTATAGAGGGACAGTCAGCTACCTACCTACCACACCCCCTTACTGTTATAGAGAGACAGTCAGCTACCTAACCACCAAACCCCCTTACTGTTATAGAGGGACAGTCAGCTACCTACCACACCCCCTTACTGTTATAGAGGGACAGTAGAGACAGTCAGCTACCTACCCACAACACCCCCTTACTGTTATAGAGGGACAGTAGAGACAGTCAGCTACCTACCACACCCCCTTACTGTTATAGAGGGACAGTAGAGACAGTCACCTACCCACCACACCCCCTTACAGTTATAGAGGGACAGTCACCTACCCACCACCCCCTTATTGTTATAGAGGGACAGTAGAGACAGTCAGCTACCTACCCACCACACCCCCTTACTGTTATAGAGGGACAGTTAGCTACCTACCTACCACAACCCCTTATTGTTATAGAGGGACAGTCAGCTACCTACCCACCACACCCCCTTACTGTTATAGAGGGACAGTCAGCTACCTACCCACCACACCCCCTTACTGTTATAGAGGGACAGTCACCTACCTACCACACCCCCTTACTGTTATAGAGGGACAGTCAGCTACCTAACCACCACACCCCCTTACTGTTATAGTGGGACAGTCACCTACCTACCCACCACACCCCCTTACTGTTATAGAGGGACAGTCAGCTACCTATCCACCACACCCCCTTACTGTTATAGAGGGACAGTCAGCTACCTACCTACCACACCCCCTTACTGTTATAGAGGGACAGTCACCTACCTACCCACCACACCCCCTTACTGTTATAGGGGGACAGTAGAGACAGTCAGCTACCTACCACACCCCCTTACTGTTATAGAGGGACAGTCACCTACCCACCACCCCCTTATTGTTATAGAGGGACAGTCACCTACCTACCCACCACACCCCCTTACAGTTATAGAGGGACAGTCACCTACCCACCACCCCCTTACTGTTATAGAGGGACAGTAGAGACAGTCAGCTACCTACCCACCACACCCCCTTACTGTTATAGAGGGACAGTCACCTACCCACCACCCCCTTATTGTTATAGAGGGACAGTCACCTACCTACCCACCACACCCCCATACAGTTATAGAGGGACAGTCACCTACCCACCACCCCCTTATTGTTATAGAGGGACAGTCACCTACCTACCCACCACACCCCCTTACTGTTATAGAGGGACAGTCAGCTACCTACCTACCACAACCCCTTATTGTTATAGAGGGACATTCAGCTACCTACCACACCCCCTTACTGTTATAGAGGGACAGTCAGCTACCTACCCACCACACCCCCTTACTGTTATAGGGGGACAGTAGAGACAGTCAGCTACCTACCACACCCCTTTACTGTTATAGAGGGACAGTCAGCTACCTACCCATCACCCCCTTACTGTTATAGAGGGACAGTCAGCTACCTACCCACCACACCCCCTTACTGTTATAGAGGGACAGTCACCTGCCTACCACACCCCCTGTTATACTGTTATAGAGGGACAGTCAGCTACCTAACCACCACACCCATTTACTGTTATAGTGGGACAGTCACCTACCTACCCACCACACCCCCTTACTGTTATAGAGGGACAGTCAGCTACCTAACCACCACACCCCCTTATTGTTATAGAGGGACAGTAGAGACAGTCAGCTACCTACCCACCACACCCCCTTACTGTTATAGAGGGACAGTCAGCTACCTACCCACCACACCCCCTTACTTTTATAGAGGGACAGTCAGCTACCTACCCACCACACCCCTTTACTGTTATAGAGGGACAGTCACCTACCTACCACACCCCCTTACTGTTATAGAGGGACAGTCACCTACCTACCCACCACACCCCCTTACTGTTATAGAGGGACAGTCAGCTACCTATCCACCACACCCCCTTACTGTTATAGAGGGACAGTCAGCTACCTACCTACCACACCCCCTTACTGTTATAGAGGGACAGTCAGCTACCTACCCACCACCCCCTTATTGTTATAGAGGGACAGTAGAGACAGTCAGCTACCTACCTACCACACCCCCTTACTGTTATAGAGGGACAGTCACCTACCTACCCACCACACTCCCTTACTGTTATAGAGGGACAGTAGAGACAGTCAGCTACCTACCCACCACACCCCCTTACTGTTATAGAGGGACAGTCACCTACCTACCACACCCCCTTACTGTTATAGAGGGACAGTCAGCTACCTACCCACCACACCCCCTTACTGTTATAGAGGGACAGTCAGCTCCCTACCCACCACACCCCCTTATTGTTATAGAGGGACAGTCAGCTACCTACCACACCCCCTTACTGTTATAGAGGGACAGTCAGCTACCCACCACACCCCCTTACTGTTATAGAGGGACAGTCAGCTACCTACCCACCACCCCCTTATTGTTATAGAGGGACAGTAGAGACAGTCACCTACCTACCTACCACACCCCCTTACTGTTATAGAGGGACAGTCACCTACCTACCCACCACACCCCCTTACTGTTATAGAGGGACAGTCAGCTAACCTACCCACCACCCCCTTACTGTTATAGAGGGACAGTCACCTACCTACCACACCCACTTACTGTTATAGAGGGACAGTCAGCTACCTACCCACCACACCCCCTTACTGTTATAGAGGGACAGTAGAGACAGTCAGCTACCTACCCACCACACCCCCTTACTGTTATAGAGGGACAGTCAGCTACCTACCCACCACGCCCCCTTATTGTTATAGAGGGACAGTCAGCTACCCACCACACCCCCTTACTGTTATAGAGGGACAGTAGAGACAGTCAGCTACCTACCACACCCCCTTACTGTTATAGAGGGACAGTAGAGACAGTCAGCTACCTACCTACCACACCCCCTTACTGTTATAGAGGGACAGTAGAGACAGTCAGCTACCTACACACCACACCCCCTTACTGTTATAGAGGGACAGTCAGCTACCTACCTACCACACCCTTATTGTTATAGAGAGACAGCCAGCTACCTACCACACCCCCTTATTGTTATAGAGAGACAGCCAGCTACCCACCACACCCCCTTACTGTTATAGAGGGACAGTAGAGACAGTCAGCTACCTACCCACCACACCTCCTTATTGTTATAGAGGAACAGTAGAGACAGTTAGCTACCTACATACCACACCCCCTTATTATTATAGAGGGACAGTAGAGACAGTCAGCTACCTACCCACCACACCCCCTTACTGTTATAGAGGGACAGTCAGCTACCTACCCACCACACCCCCTTATTGTTATAGAGGGACAGTCAGCTACCTACCACACCCCCTTACTGTTATAGAGGGACAGTAGAGACAGTCAGCTACCTACCCACCACACCCCCTTACTGTTATAGAGGGACAGTCAGCTACCTATCCACCACACCCCCTTATTGTTATAGAGGGACAGTCACCTACCTACCCACCACACCCCCTTACTGTTATAGAGGGACAGTCACCTACCTACCCACCACACCCCCTTACTGTTATAGAGGGACAGTCAGCTACCTACCTACCACCCCCTTACTGTTATAGAGGGACAGTCAGCTACCTACCACACCCCCTTACTGTTATAGAGGGACAGTCAGCTACCTACCCACCACACCCCCTTATTGTTATAGAGGGACAGTAGAGACAGTCAGCTACCTACCCACCACACCCCCTTACTGTTATAGAGGGACAGTAGAGACAGTCAGCTACCTACCCACCACACCCCCTTACTGTTATAGAGGGACAGTCAGCTACCTACCCACCACGCCCCCTTATTGTTATAGAGGGACAGTCAGCTACCTACCACACCCCCTTACTGTTATAGAGGGACAGTCAGCTACCTACCACACCCCCTTACTGTTATAGAGGGACAGTCAGCTACCCACCACACCCCCTTACTGTTATAGAGGGACAGTAGAGACAGTCAGCTACCTACCACACCCCCTTACTGTTATAGAGAGACAGTCAGCTACCTACCCACCACACCTCCTTATTGTTATAGAGGGACAGTAGAGACAGTCAGCTACCTACATACCACACCCCCTTATTATTATAGAGGGACAGTAGAGACAGTCAGCTACCTACCCACCACACCCCCTTACTGTTATAGAGGGACAGTCAGCTACCTACCATACCCCCTTATTACTATAGAGGGACAGTCAGCTACCTACCCACCACACCCCCTTATTGTTATAGAGGGACAGTAGAGACAGTCAGCTACCTACCCACCACACCCCCTTACTGTTATAGAGGGACAGTCAGCTACCTACCTACCACACCCTTATTGTTATAGAGAGACAGTCAGCTACCTACCACACCCCCTTATTGTTATAGAGAGACAGTCAGCTACCCACCACACCCCCTTGCTGTTATAGAGGGACAGTCAGCTACCTACCCACCACACCCCCTTACTGTTATAGAGGGACAGTAGAGACAGTCAGCTACCTACCCACCACACCTCCTTATTGTTATAGAGGGACAGTAGAGACAGTCAGCTACCCACCACACCCCCTTACTGTTATAGAGAGACAGTCAGCTACCTACCACACCCCCTTATTGTTATAGAGAGACAGTCAGTTACCCACCACACCCCCTTGCTGTTATAGAGGGACAGTCAGCTACCTACCCACCACACCCCCTTACTGTTATAGAGGGACAGTAGAGACAGTCAGCTACCCACCACACCCCCTTGCTGTTATAGAGGGACAGTCAGCTACCTACCCACCACACCCCCTTACTGTTATAGATGGACAGTCAGCTACCTACCACACCCCCTTACTGTTATAGAGGGACAGTAGAGACAGTCAGCTACCTACCCACCACACCCCCTTATTGTTATAGAGGGACAGTAGAGACAGTCAGCTACCTACCACACCCCCTTGCTGTTATAGAGAGACAGTCAGCTACCTACCCACCACACCCCCTTACTGTTATAGAGGGACAGTAGAGACAGTCAGCTACCTACCTACCACACCCCCTTACTGTTATAGAGAGACAGTCAGCTACCTACCACACCCCCTTATTGTTATAGAGAGACAGTCAGCTACCTACCCACCACACCCCTTACTGTTATAGAGGGACAGTAGAGACAGTCAGCTACCTACCTACCACACCCCCTTACTGTTATAGAGGGACAGTAGAGACAGTCAGCTACCTACCTACCACACCCCCTTACTGTTATAGAGGGACAGTAGAGACAGTCAGCTACCTACACACCACACCCCCTTACTGTTATAGAGGGACAGTCAGCTACCTACCTACCACACCCTTATTGTTATAGAGAGACAGTCAGCTACCTACCACACCCCCTTATTGTTATAGAGAGACAGTCAGCTACCTACCACACCCCCTTACTGTTATAGAGGGACAGTAGAGACAGTCAGCTACCTACCCACCACACCTCCTTATTGTTATAGAGGAACAGTAGAGACAGTTAGCTACCTACATACCACACCCCCTTATTATTATAGAGGGACAGTAGAGACAGTCAGCTACCTACCCACCACACCCCCTTGCTGTTATAGAGGGACAGTCAGCTACCTACCCACCACACTCCCTTACTGTTATAGAGGGACAGTAGAGACAGTCAGCTACCTACCCACCACACCTCCTTATTGTTATAGAGGGACAGTAGAGACAGTCAGCTACCCACCACACCCCCTTGCTGTTATAGAGGGACAGTCAGCTACCTACCCACCACACCCCCTTATTATAATAGAGGGACAGTAGAGACAGTCAGCTACCTACCACACCCCCTTACTGTTATAGATGGACAGTCAGCTACCTACCACACCCCCTTACTGTTATAGAGGGACAGTAGAGACAGTCAGCTACCTACCACACCCCCTTACTGTTATAGAGAGACAGTCAGCTACCTACCCACCACACCCCCTTACTGTTATAGAGGGACAGTAGAGACAGTCAGCTACCTACCCACCACACCCCCTTATTGTTATAGAGGGACAGTAGAGACAGTCAGCTACCTACCCACCACACCCCCTTATTATAATAGAGGGACAGTAGAGACAGTCAGCTACCTACCACACCCCCTTACTGTTATAGATGGACAGTCAGCTACCTACCACACCCCCTTACTGTTATAGAGGGACAGTAGAGACAGTCAGCTACCTACCTACCACACCCCCTTACTGTTATAGAGAGACAGTCAGCTACCTACCCACCACACCCCCTTACTGTTATAGAGGGACAGTAGAGACAGTCAGCTACCTACCTACCACACCCCCTTACTGTTATAGAGAGACAGTCAGCTACCTACCACACCCCCTTATTGTTATAGAGGGACAGTAGAGACAGTCAGCTACCTACCACACCCCCTTACTGTTATAGAGAGACAGTCAGCTACCTACCACACCCCCTTACTGTTATAGAGGGACAGTAGAGACAGTCAGCTACCTACCCACCACACCTCCTTATTGTTATAGAGGAACAGTAGAGACAGTTAGCTACCTACATACCACACCCCCTTATTATTATAGAGGGACAGTAGAGACAGTCAGCTACCTACCCACCACACCCCCTTGCTGTTATAGAGGGACAGTCAGCTACCTACCCACCACACCCCCTTACTGTTATAGAGGGACAGTAGAGACAGTCAGCTACCTACCCACCACACCTCCTTATTGTTATAGAGGGACAGTAGAGACAGTCAGCTACCCACCACACCCCCTTGCTGTTATAGAGGGACAGTCAGCTACCTACCCACCACACCCCCTTATTATAATAGAGGGACAGTAGAGACAGTCAGCTACCTACCACACCCCCTTACTGTTATAGATGGACAGTCAGCTACCTACCACACCCCCTTACTGTTATAGAGGGACAGTAGAGACAGTCAGCTACCTACCACACCCCCTTACTGTTATAGAGAGACAGTCAGCTACCTACCCACCACACCCCCTTACTGTTATAGAGAGACAGTCAGCTACCTACCCACCACACCCCCTTACTGTTATAGAGGGACAGTAGAGACAGTCAGCTACCTACCCACCACACCCCCTTATTGTTATAGAGGGACAGTAGAGACAGTCAGCTACCTACCCACCACACCCCCTTATTATAATAGAGGGACAGTAGAGACAGTCAGCTACCTACCACACCCCCTTACTGTTATAGATGGACAGTCAGCTACCTACCACACCCCCTTACTGTTATAGAGGGACAGTAGAGACAGTCAGCTACCTACCACACCCCCTTACTGTTATAGAGAGACAGTCAGCTACCTACCCACCACACCCCCTTACTGTTATAGAGGGACAGTAGAGACAGTCAGCTACCTACCTACCACACCCCCTTACTGTTATAGAGAGACAGTCAGCTACCTACCACACCCCCTTATTGTTATAGAGGGACAGTAGAGACAGTCAGCTACCTACCACACCCCCTTACTGTTATAGAGAGACAGTCAGCTACCTACCCACCACACCCCCTTACTGTTATAGAGGGACAGTAGAGACAGTCAGCTACCTACCTACCACACCCCCTTACTGTTATAGAGAGACAGTCAGCTACCTACCACACCCCCTTATTGTTATAGAGGGACAGTAGAGACAGTCAGCTACCTACCTACCACACCCCCTTATCCACCAAACCCAGATTCATCCTTTGGACTGCCAGATGGTGAAGCTTGGTTCATCACTACAGAGAAAGTGTTTCCACTGCTCCAGAGGCCAATGGCGGTGAGCTTTACACCACTCCAGTCGACGCTTGGCATTGTGCATGGTGAGGCTTGGCATTGTGCATGGTGATGTGAGGCTTGGCATTGTGCATGGCGATGTGAGGCTTGGCATTGTGCATGGTGATATGAGGCTTGGCATTGTGCATGGCGATGTGAGGCTTGGCATTGTGCATGGTGATGTGAGGCTTGGCATTGTGCATGGCGATGTGAGGCTTGGCATTGTGCATGGCGATGTGAGGCTTGGCATTGTGCATGGCGATGTGAGGCTTGGCATTGTGCATGGTGATCTGAGGCTTGGCATTGTGCATGGTGAGGCTTGGCATTGTGCATGGTGATGTGAGGCTTGGCATTGTGCATGTTGATGTGAGGCTTGTGTGCAGCTGCCCGGCCATGGAAACCCATTTCATGAAGCTCTTGAATAACAGTTCTTGTGCTGATGAGGCTTCCAGAGGCAGTTTGGAACTGGGCAGTGATGTAACCGAGGACAGACAATTAGCGCTGCGCTCTTCAGCACTCAACGGTCCAGTTCTATGAGCTTGTGTGGCTTAACACACGTGCGTGTGTACCTTGTATCCATGGTGATGTGTGTACCTTGTATCCATGGTGATTTGTGTACCTTGTATCCACAGTGATGTGTGTACCTTGTATCCATGGTGATGTGTGTACCTTGTATCCATGGTGATGTGTGTACCTTGTATCCATGGTGCAGGGCCATGCTACTCTCAGCCTGGATCTCCTGCAGTTTGTGTTTCTTCATCCTCTTCAGCTCCAGAAGCTCCTTGTACTCCGGCAGGTGTCTCAACTCCACAGGTACACCCTCCTCATCCTGGACACACACACACGCAGATACACACACACACACGCAGATACACACACACACACACACACACACACACACACACACACAGGGTCAAGGACATACACTTTTTAGTATGACAGACTAAGAGTCAGGTTTCTGAAAAGGAGTGTTTGTCGTGACAGGAAGGGTCAAGACTAAAGACAAACACCCTGCTTCCTTTACTGAATGACTGTCTGAGCTTTGCTGCTGACGCACTTTCACAGCATGTCTGGCTCCCGGCAGGGCACAGCGACCAGCTGGGTCTTAAAGGTTACACATCAGAAGCAGATGGAAATGGAGAGTGAGAGAGAGAGAGAGAGAGAGAGAGAGAGAGAGAGAGAGAGAGAGAGAGAGAGGAAAGAGAGAGACAGAGAGAGAGTTAAGGGAGAGAGAGGAAAGAGAGAGACAGAGAGAGAGAGTTAAGGGAGAGGCGTGCGGTCAGTGTGTGTCGTACCGTGTGGTCAGTGTGTGTCGTACCGTGTGGTCAGTGTGTGTCGTACCGTGTGGTCAGTGTGTGTCGTACCGTGTGGTCAGTGTGTGGTACCGTGTGGTCAGTGTGTGGTACCGCGTGGTCAGCGTGTGGTACCGTGTGGTCAGGTGGTCAGCAGGTCGTACCGTGTGGTCAGTGTGTCGTACCGTGTGGTCAGTGTGTGGTACCGTGTGGTCAGTGTGTGGTACCGTGTGGTCAGCGTGTGGTACCGTGTGGTCAGGTGGTCAGCGTGTCGTACCGTGTCGTCTCCATCAGGGTCCTGCAGGGAGCTGTAGTAGGCCGCTCTCTCATCCTCTTCTTCCATAAAGACGGGAGGCTCATATGACGTCAGGAAGGTAGACGGTCGGTACAGGTGCTTGTTCAGGTGGTGCTGCCTCTTATTGGACACCTACAGACAACAACAGATTACTTATGTTTATAGATTACTTATGATTACAGATTACTCGCGTCTCTTAGTCATTGAAACTAAACCCACTGGTTATTAAACTAAACCCACTGGTTATTAAACTAAACCCAATGGTTATTAAACTAAACCCATTGGTTATCAAACTAAACCCACTGGTTATTAAACTAAACCCACTGGTTATTAAACTAAACCCACTGGTTATTAAACTAAACCCACTGGTTATTAAACTAAACCCACTGGTTATTAAACTAAACCCAATGGTTATTAAACTAAACCCACTGGTTATTAAACTAAACCCAATGGTTATTAAACTAAACCCATTGGTTATTAAACTAAACCCACTGGTTATAAAACTAAACCCACTGGTTATTAAACTAAACCCGCTGGTTATTAAACTAAACCCACTGGTTATAAAACTAAACCCAATGGTTATTAAACTAAACCCACTGGTTATTAAACTAAACCCACTGGTTATTAAACTAAACCCACTGGTTATTAAACTAAACCCACTGGTTATTAAACTAAACCCACTGGTTATAAAACTAAACCCGCTGGTTATTAAACTAAACCCACTGGTTATTAAACTAAACCCACTGGTTATTAAACTAAACTCACTGGTTATAGACCCCACCGTTGGTTATTAAACTAAACCCACTGGTTATTAAACTAAACCCACTGGTTATTAAACTAAACCCAATGGTTATTAAACTAAACCCACTGGTTATCAAACTAAACCCACTGGTTATTAAACTAAACCCAATGGTTATTAAACTAAACCCACTGGTTATAAAACTAAACCCACTGGTTATTAAACTAAACCCAATGGTTATTAAACTAAACCCACTGGTTATTAAACTAAACCCACTGGTTATTAAACTAAACCCAATGGTTATTAAACTAAACCCACTGGTTATTAAACTAAACCCACTGGTTATTAAACTAAACCCACTGGTTATAAAACTAAACCCACTGGTTATTAAACTAAACCCACTGGTTATAAAACTAAACCCGCTGGTTATTAAACTAAACCCACTGGTTATTAAACTAAACTCACTGGTTATAGACCCCACCGTTGGTTATTAAACTAAACCCACTGGTTATTAAACTAAACCCACTGGTTATTAAACTAAACCCACTGGTTATTAAACTAAACTCACTGGTTATAGACCCCACCGTTGGTTATTAAACTAAACCCACTGGTTATTAAACTAAACCCACTGGTTATTAAACTAAACCCACTGGTTATTAAACTAAACCCACTGGTTATAAAACTAAACCCACTGGTTATAAAACTAAACCCACTGGTTATTAAACTAAACCCACTGGTTATTAAACTAAACCCACTGGTTTTAAACTAAACCCACTGGTTATTAAACTAAACCCACTGGTTATTAAACTAAACCCACTGGTTATTAAACTAAACCCACTGGTTATTAAACTAAACCCACTGGTTATAAAACTAAACCCACTGGTTATAAAACTAAACCCACTGGTTATTAAACTAAACCCACTGGTTATTAAACTAAACCCACTGGTTATTAAACTAAACCCACTGGTTATTAAACTAAACCCACACATCCAGAGGTGAACCAAGGTAAGTCAGTTTAAAGCAACAACAAAATGTCTGGGGAGAGGAGAGGTTTGAGAACCACTGAGGGAGGGAATATCTAGATACCTTCTTGTTGTACATGCACATGTTGGGGGTCCTCCCAGGAACAGGGATTCCTGCTTTGGTCAGTTTGATGAAGTACTTCTGTACGCGGCTGGCCACCTGCACACGCACACGCACACACACACACACACGCACACACACACACACACGGAGAACAAGCTTCCAGCTCAAAGATACTTTTATACTGTGACAAACACCATCAGAGACTTGTTTCTCTGACCTGTACCCAGATCAGAGTGTTATATTAACCTGTACCCAGATCAGAGTGTTATATTAACCTGTACCCAGATCAGGGTGTTATATTAACCTGTACCCAGATCAGGGTGTTATATTAACCTGTACCCAGATCAGGGTGTTATATTAACCTGTACCCAGATCAGAGTGTTATATTAACCTGTACCCAGATCAGGGTGTTATATTAACCTGTGCCCAGATCAGGGTGTTATATTAACCTGTACCCAGATCAGGGTGTTATATTAACCTGTGCCCAGATCAGGGTGTTATATTAACCTGTACCCAGATCAGGGTGTTATATTAACCTGTACCCAGATCAGGGTGTTATATTAACCTGTACCCAGATCAGGGTGTTATATTAACCTGTACCCAGATCAGGGTGTTATATTAACCTGTACCCAGATCAGGGTGTTATATTAACCTGTACCCAGATCAGGGTGTTATATTAACCTGTACCCAGATCAGGGTGTTATATTAACCTGTACCCAGATCAGAGTGTTATATTAACCTGTACCCAGATCAGGGTGTTACATTAACCTGTTTCTCTGACCTGTACCCAGATCAGGGTGTTATATTAACCTGTACCCAGATCAGGGTGTTACATTAACCTGTTTCTCTGACCTGTACCCAGATCAGGGTGTTATATTAACCTGTACCCAGATCAGGGTGTTATATTAACCTGTACCCAGATCAGGGTGTTATATTAACCTGTACCCAGATCAGGGTGTTATATTAACCTGTACCCAGATCAGGGTGTTATATTAACCTGTACCCAGATCAGAGTGTTAGATTAACCTGTTTCTCTGACCTGTACCCAGATAAGGGTGTTATATTAACCTGTAACCAGATCAGGGTGTTATATTAACCTGTACCCAGATCAGGGTGTATTATTAACCTGTAACCAGATAAGGGTGTTATATTAACCTGTACCCAGATCAGGGTGTTATATTAACCTGTTTCTCTGACCTGTACCCAGATCAGAGTGTTATAGTAACCTGTACCCAGATCAGGGTGTTATATTAACCTGTACCCAGATCAGAGTGTTACATTAACCTGTTTCTCTGACCTGTACCCAGATCAGGGTGTTACATTAACCTGTACCCAGATCAGGGTGTTATATTAACCTGTACCCAGATCAGAGTGTTATATTAACCTGTACCCAGATCAGAGTGTTATATTAACCTGTACCCAGATCAGGGTGTTATATTAACCTGTTTCTCTGACCTGTACCCAGATCAGGGTGTTATAGTAACCTGTACCCAGATCAGGGTGTTATATTAACCTGTACCCAGATCAGAGTGTTATATTAACCTGTACCCAGATCAGGGTGTTATATTAACCTGTTTCTCTGACCTGTAACCAGATCAGAGTGTTATATTAACCTGTACCCAGATCAGGGTGTTATATTAACCTGTTTCTCTGACCTGTACCCAGATCAGGGTGTTATAGTAACCTGTACCCAGATCAGGGTGTTATATTAACCTGTACCCAGATCAGAGTGTTATATTAACCTGTACCCAGATCAGAGTGTTATATTAACCTGTACCCAGATCAGGGTGTTATATTAACCTGTTTCTCTGACCTGTACCCAGATCAGAGTGTTATATTAACCTGTTTCTCTGACCTGTACCCAGATCAGGGTGTTATATTAACCTGTACCCAGATCAGGGTGTTATATTAACCTGTACCCAGATCAGGGTGTTATATTAACCTGTACCCAGATCAGGGTGTTATATTAACCTGTACCCAGATCAGGGTGTTATATTAACCTGTACCCAGATCAGGGTGTTATATTAACCTGTACCCAGATCAGGGTGTTATATTAACCTGTACCCAGATCAGGGTGTTATATTAACCTGTACCCAGATCAGGGTGTTATATTAACCTGTTTCTTTGACCTGTACCCAGATCAGAGTGTTATATTAACCTGTACCCAGATCAGGGTGATATATTAACCTGTACCCAGATCAGGGTGTTATATTAACCTGTACCCAGATCAGAGTGTTATATTAACCTGTACCCAGATCAGGGTGTTACATTAACCTGTTTCTCTGACCTGTACCCAGATCAGGGTGTTATATTAACCTGTACCCAGATCAGGGTGTTACATTAACCTGTTTCTCTGACCTGTACCCAGATCAGGGTGTTATATTAACCTGTACCCAGATCAGGGTGTTATATTAACCTGTACCCAGATCAGGGTGTTATATTAACCTGTACCCAGATCAGGGTGTTATATTAACCTGTACCCAGATCAGAGTGTTAGATTAACCTGTTTCTCTGACCTGTACCCAGATAAGGGTGTTATATTAACCTGTACCCAGATCAGGGTGTTATATTAACCTGTACCCAGATCAGGGTGTATTATTAACCTGTACCCAGATCAGGGTGTTATATTAACCTGTACCCAGATCAGGGTGTTATATTAACCTGTTTCTCTGACCCGTACCCAGATCAGAGTGTTATATTAACCTGTACCCAGATCAGGGTGTTATATTAACCTGTACCCAGATCAGAGTGTTACATTAACCTGTTTCTCTGACCTGTACCCCGATCAGGGTGTTACATTAACCTGTACCCAGATCAGGGTGTTATATTAACCTGTACCCAGATCAGAGTGTTATATTAACCTGTACCCAGATCAGAGTGTTATATTAACCTGTACCCAGATCAGGGTGTTATATTAACCTGTTTCTCTGACCTGTACCCAGATCAGGGTGTTATAGTAACCTGTACCCAGATCAGGGTGTTATATTAACCTGTACCCAGATCAGGGTGTTATATTAACCTGTACCCAGATCAGGGTGTTATATTAACCTGTTTCTCTGACCTGTACCCAGACCAGGGTGTTATAGTAACCTGTACCCAGATCAGAGTGTTATATTAACCTGTTTCTCTGACCTGTACCCAGATCAGGGTGTTATATTAACCTGTACCCAGATCAGAGTGTTATATTAACCTGTACCCAGATCAGAGTGTTATATTAACCTGTTTCTCTGACCTGTAACCAGATCAGGGTGTTATATTAACCTGTACCCAGATCAGGGTGTTATATTAACCTGTACCCAGATCAGAGTGTTATATTAACCTGTACCCAGATCAGAGTGTTATATTAACCTGTACCCAGATCAGGGTGTTATATTAACCTGTACCCAGATCAGGGTGTTATATTAACCTGTTTCTCTGACCTGTACCCAGATCAGGGTGTTATATTAACCTGTTTCTCTGACCTGTACCCAGATCAGAGTGTTATATTAACCTGTTTCTCTGACCTGTACCCAGATCAGGGTGTTATATTAACCTGTACCCAGATCAGGGTGTTATATTAACCTGTACCCAGATCAGGGTGTTATATTAACCTGTACCCAGATCAGGGTGTTATATTAACCTGTACCCAGATCAGGGTGTTATATTAACCTGTACCCAGATCAGAGTGTTAGATTAACCTGTTTCTCTGACCTGTACCCAGATAAGGGTGTTATATTAACCTGTAACCAGATCAGGGTGTTATATTAACCTGTACCCAGATCAGGGTGTATTATTAACCTGTAACCAGATAAGGGTGTTATATTAACCTGTACCCAGATCAGGGTGTTACATTAACCTGTTTCTCTGACCTGTACCCAGATCAGAGTGTTATAGTAACCTGTACCCAGATCAGGGTGTTATATTAACCTGTACCCAGATCAGAGTGTTACATTAACCTGTTTCTCTGACCTGTACCCAGATCAGGGTGTTACATTAACCTGTACCCAGATCAGGGTGTTATATTAACCTGTACCCAGATCAGAGTGTTATATTAACCTGTACCCAGATCAGAGTGTTATATTAACCTGTACCCAGATCAGGGTGTTATATTAACCTGTTTCTCTGACCTGTACCCAGATCAGGGTGTTATAGTAACCTGTACCCAGATCAGGGTGTTATATTAACCTGTACCCAGATCAGAGTGTTATATTAACCTGTACCCAGATCAGGGTGTTATATTAACCTGTTTCTCTGACCTGTAACCAGATCAGAGTGTTATATTAACCTGTACCCAGATCAGGGTGTTATATTAACCTGTTTCTCTGACCTGTACCCAGATCAGGGTGTTATAGTAACCTGTACCCAGATCAGGGTGTTATATTAACCTGTACCCAGATCAGAGTGTTATATTAACCTGTACCCAGATCAGAGTGTTATATTAACCTGTTTTTCTGACCTGTAACCAGATCAGGGTGGTATATTAACCTATACCCAGATCAGGGTGTTATATTAACCTGTACCCAGATCAGAGTGTTATATTAACCTGTACCCAGATCAGAGTGTTATATTAACCTGTACCCAGATCAGGGTGTTATATTAACCTGTTTCTCTGACCTGTACCCAGATCAGAGTGTTATATTAACCTGTTTCTCTGACCTGTACCCAGATCAGGGTGTTATATTAACCTGTACCCAGATCAGGGTGTTATATTAACCTGTACCCAGATCAGGGTGTTATATTAACCTGTACCCAGATCAGGGTGTTATATTAACCTGTACCCAGATCAGGGTGTTATATTAACCTGTACCCAGATCAGGGTGTTATATTAACCTGTACCCAGATCAGGGTGTTATATTAACCTGTACCCAGATCAGGGTGTTATATTAACCTGTACCCAGATCAGGGTGTTATATTAACCTGTTTCTTTGACCTGTACCCAGATCAGAGTGTTATATTAACCTGTACCCAGATCAGGGTGATATATTAACCTGTACCCAGATCAGGGTGTTATATTAACCTGTACCCAGATCAGAGTGTTATATTAACCTGTACCCAGATCAGGGTGTTACATTAACCTGTTTCTCTGACCTGTACCCAGATCAGGGTGTTATATTAACCTGTACCCAGATCAGGGTGTTACATTAACCTGTTTCTCTGACCTGTACCCAGATCAGGGTGTTATATTAACCTGTACCCAGATCAGGGTGTTATATTAACCTGTACCCAGATCAGGGTGTTATATTAACCTGTACCCAGATCAGGGTGTTATATTAACCTGTACCCAGATCAGAGTGTTAGATTAACCTGTTTCTCTGACCTGTACCCAGATAAGGGTGTTATATTAACCTGTACCCAGATCAGGGTGTTATATTAACCTGTACCCAGATCAGGGTGTATTATTAACCTGTACCCAGATCAGGGTGTTATATTAACCTGTACCCAGATCAGGGTGTTATATTAACCTGTTTCTCTGACCCGTACCCAGATCAGAGTGTTATATTAACCTGTACCCAGATCAGGGTGTTATATTAACCTGTACCCAGATCAGAGTGTTACATTAACCTGTTTCTCTGACCTGTACCCCGATCAGGGTGTTACATTAACCTGTACCCAGATCAGGGTGTTATATTAACCTGTACCCAGATCAGAGTGTTATATTAACCTGTACCCAGATCAGAGTGTTATATTAACCTGTACCCAGATCAGGGTGTTATATTAACCTGTTTCTCTGACCTGTACCCAGATCAGGGTGTTATAGTAACCTGTACCCAGATCAGGGTGTTATATTAACCTGTACCCAGATCAGGGTGTTATATTAACCTGTACCCAGATCAGGGTGTTATATTAACCTGTTTCTCTGACCTGTACCCAGACCAGGGTGTTATAGTAACCTGTACCCAGATCAGAGTGTTATATTAACCTGTTTCTCTGACCTGTACCCAGATCAGAGTGTTATATTAACCTGTTTCTCTGACCTGTAACCAGATCAGGGTGTTATATTAACCTGTACCCAGATCAGGGTGTTATATTAACCTGTACCCAGATCAGAGTGTTATATTAACCTGTACCCAGATCAGAGTGTTATATTAACCTGTACCCAGATCAGGGTGTTATATTAACCTGTACCCAGATCAGGGTGTTATATTAACCTGTTTCTCTGACCTGTACCCAGATCAGGGTGTTATATTAACCTGTTTCTCTGACCTGTACCCAGATCAGAGTGTTATATTAACCTGTTTCTCTGACCTGTACCCAGATCAGGGTGTTATATTAACCTGTACCCAGATCAGGGTGTTATATTAACCTGTACCCAGATCAGGGTGTTATATTAACCTGTACCCAGATCAGGGTGTTAAATTAACCTGTACCCAGATCAGGGTGTTATATTAACCTGTACCCAGATCAGGGTGTTATATTAACCTGTTTCTCTGACCTGTACCCAGATCAGGGTGTTATATTAACCTGTACCCAGATAAGGGTGTTATATTAACCTGTACCCAGATCAGGGTGTTATATTAACCTGTACCCAGATCAGGGTGTTATATTAACCTGTACCCAGATCAGGGTGTTATATTAACCTGTACCCAGATCAGGGTGTTATATTAACCTGTACCCAGATCAGGGTGTTATATTAACCTGTTTCTCTGACCTGTACCCAGATCAGGGTGTTATAGTAACCTGTACCCAGATCAGAGTGTTATATTAACCTGTACCCAGATCAGGGTGATATATTAACCTGTACCCAGATCAGAGTGTTATATTAACCTGTACCCAGATCAGGGTGATATATTAACCTGTACCCAGATCAGGGTGTTATATTAACCTGTACCCAGATCAGAGTGTTATATTAACCTGTACCCAAATCAGGGTGTTATATTAACCTGTACCCAGATCAGGGTGTTATATTAACCTGTTTCTCTGACCTGTACCCAGATCAGGGTGTTACATTAACCTGTTTCTCTGACCTGTACCCAGATCAGGGTGTTATATTAGCCTGTACCCAGATCAGGGTGTTACATTAACCTGTACCCAGATCAGGGTGTTATATTAACCTGTACCCAAATCAGGGTGTTATATTAACCTGTACCCAGATCAGGGTGTTATATTAACCTGCACCCAGATCAGAGTGTTAGATTAACCTGTTTCTCTGACCTGTACCCAGATAAGGGTGTTATATTAACCTGTACCCAGATCAGGGTGTTATATTAACCTGTACCCAGATCAGGGTGTTATATTAACCTGTACCCAGATCAGGGTGTATTATTAACCTGTACCCAGATCAGGGTGTTATATTAACCTGTACCCAGATCAGGGTGTTATATGAACCTGTTTCTCTGAGGACCTGCTCACGCATACCTTTGAAAGTGTAAGTGTGTATCTCAGTGTGTGTGTGTGTGTGACCTGTTTAGCGGTCCTGTTGCCCAGGGCGTCAGCTATCTTCTGCCAGCGTTTAGACTCCACCTCCTCAGGAGGAAACTGCAGCAGCAGGTGCTCCAGCTTTTTCTACACACACACAGAGAGAGAGAGAGAGAGAGAGAGAGAGAGAGAGAGAGAGAGAGAGAGAGAGAGAGAGAGAGAGAGAGAGACAGAGAGAGAGAGAGAGAGAGAGAGAGAGAGACAGAGAGACAGAGAGACAGAGAGACAGAGAGACAGAGAGACAGAGAGACAGAGAGAGAGACAGAGAGACAGAGAGACAGAGAGACAGAGAGAGACAGAGAGAGACAGAGAGACAGAGAGAGACAGAGAGACAGAGAGAGACAGAGAGACAGAGAGAGACAGAGAGACAGAGAGACAGAGAGACAGAGAGACAGAGAGACAGAGAGACAGAGAGACAGAGACAGAGAGAGAGAGAGAAATCAATCACATTTATTCAGAAAGCCCTTCGTACATCAGCGGATATCTCAAAGTGCTGTACAGAAACCCAGCCTAAAACCCCAAGCAGCAAGCAATGCAGGTGTAGAAGAACGGTGGCTAGGAAAAACTCCCTAGAAAGGCAGGAACCTAGAGAGGAACCAGTCCTCTTCTGGCTGTGCCGGGTGGAGATTATAACAGAGTACATGGCCGATTAATTAGGGCCGATTTCAAGTTTTCATAACAATGGGTAATCGGCCGATTACATTGTAACCCACGAGGAAACTGCGTGGCAGGCTGACCACCTGCTACGGGAGTGCAGAGTCAAAAGGACCTTGTGGCTGCAATGAGCCAAGGTTAGTTGCTAGCTAGCATTAAACTTACCTTGTAAAAAAAAAAAAAAAACAATCTTCACATAATCACTAGTTAACGACACGTGGTTGATGATATTACTAGGTTAACTAGCTTGTCCTGCGTTGCATATAATCGATGCGGCGCCTGTTAATTTACCATCGAATCACAGCCTACTTCGACTTCGCCAAACGGGGGATGATTTAACAAAGGTGCACTCGCGAAAAAAACACATTCGTTGCACAAATGTAACTAACCACAATCAATTAGTTCAAATAAATGCATGTTTGCAGCCAATATTAACTTGGGAAATTGTGTCAATTCTCTTGCATTCGGTGCAAGGCAGAGTCCGTGTATTTGCAACAGTTTGGGCTGCCTGGCTCGTTGCGAACTGTGTTGCTTCCTAACAAGGACTAATTAATATGCCAGAATTTTACATAATTATGACAAAACATTGAAGGTTGTTCAATGTAACAGCAATATTTAGACTGATGGATGCCACCCGTTAGATAAAATACGGAACGGTTCCGTATTTCACTGAAAGAATAAACATTTTGTTTTCGAAATGACTGTTTCCGGATTTGACCATATTAATGACCTAAGGATCGTATTTCTGTGTGTTATTATATTATAATTAAGTCTATGATTTGATAGAGCAGTCGGACTGAGCGGTGGTAGGCAGCAGCAGGCTCGTAAGCATTCATTCAAACTGCACTTTCCTGCATTTGCCAGCAGCTCTTAGCAATGCTTGAGATTAGCTCCTGAGATTAGACTGGCAATACTAAAGTACCTATTAGAACATCCAATAGTCAAAGGTATATGAAATACAAATGGTAGAGAGAGAAATAGTCCTATAATTCTTATAATAACTACAACCTAAAACTTCTTACCTGGGAATATTGAAGACTCATGTTAAAAGGAACCACCAGCTTTCATATGTTCTCATGTTCTGAGCAATGAACTTAAACGTTAGCTTTCTTACATGACACATATTGCACTTTTACTTTCTTCTCCAACACTTTGTTTTTGCATTATTTAAACCAAATTGAACATGTTTCATTATTTATTTTAGGCTAAATTGATTTTATTGTTGTATTATATTAAGTTAAAATAAAAGTGTTCATTCAGTATTGTTGTAATTATCATTATTACAAATATATATAAAAATCACCCGATTTAATCGGTATCCGCTTTTTTTTTGTCCTCCAATAATCGGTATCAGCGTTGAAAAATCATAATCGGTCGACCTCTAGTTCATAGATGACCAGCAGGGTCTGGTAATAAAAACCACAGTGGTTGTAGAGGGTGCAACAGGTCAGCACCTCAGGAGGAAATGTCAGTTGGCTTTTCATAGTCGAGCATTCAGAATTAGAGACAGCAGGTGCGGTAGAGAGAGAGAGAGAGACAGTCGAAAGACCACAGACACACACACACATTACCTTTAAAGACCATACACACATTATCACTAAGGTCCACACACACATTGTCTATAAAGAACACACACACACCCTTGTCAGTACCTGTTCTTCCACGGTCCACAGCTGGTTGAAGGTGTCAGGTTTACTCTGGTGACACAGCCGCCCTCGGATCATCTGGACACAGAGAGAGACAGGTTAGAGAGAGAGAGACAGGTTAGAGAGACGGGTTAGAGAGAGAGAGAGAGACGGGTTAGAGAGAGAGAGAGAGACGAGTTAGAGAGAGAGAGAGACGGTTTAGAGAGAGAGAGAGAGACGGGTTAGAGAGAGAGAGAGAGACGGGTTAGAGAGAGAGACGGTTTAGAGAGAGAGAGACGGTTTAGAGAGAGAGAGACGGGTTAGAGAGAGAGAGAGACGGGTTAGAGAGAGAGAGAGACGGGTCAGAGAGAGAGAGAGACGGGTTAGAGAGAGAGAGAGACGGGTTAGAGAGAGAGAGAGACGGGTCAGAGAGAGAGAGACGGGTTAGAGAGAGAGAGACGGGTTAGAGAGAGAGAGACGGGTTAGAGAGAGAGAGACGGGTTAGAGAGACGGGTTAGAGAGAGAGAGACGGGTTAGAGAGAGACAGGTTAGAGAGAGAGACGGGTTAGAGAGAGAGACGGGTTAGAGAGAGACAGACGGGTTAGAGAGAGACAGACGAGTTAGAGAGACGGGTTAGAGAGAGAGAGACGGGTTAGAGAGAGAGAGACGGGTTAGAGAGAGAGAGACGGGTTAGAGAGAGAGAGACGGGTCAGAGAGAGAGAGACGGGTCAGAGAGAGACAGGTTAGAGAGAGAGAGACGGGTTAGAGAGAGAGAGGCGGGTTAGAGAGAGAGAGGCGGGTTAGAGAGAGAGAGAGAGACGGGTTAGAGAGAGAGAGAGAAGCGGTAACCTGGATTGTACAACATTAGCCAATTATTATTTTCAAAGGTCTTCAAACTCTGCAACAATTGGTTGTTCATCATCGCTAGACAACTATTTTCAAGTCTTTGCCAAAACTGTAACTCGGCCATTCAGGAACATTCACTGTCTTCTTGGTAAGCAATTCAAGTGTAGATTTGGCTTTGTGTTTTATGTTATTGTCCTGCTGAAAGTTGAATTCATCTCCCAGTGTCTGGCGGAAAGCAGACTGAACCAGGTTTTCCTCTAGGATTTTGTCTGTGATTAGCGCCATTCCATTTCTTATTTATCCTGAAAAACTCCCCAGTCCTTAACGATTACAAGCATACCCATAACATGACGCAGCCACCACTATGCTTGAAAATATGGAGAGTGGTACTCAGTAATGTGTTGTATTGGATTTGCCCCAAACAACAAGTTGCATTCGGGACAAAAAGTGATTTGCTTTGCTATATGTTTTGCAGCATTACTTTAGTGCCTTGTTGCAAACAGGAAGCATGTTTTAGAATAGTTTTGTTCTGTGCAGGCTTCCTTCTTTTCACTCTGTCATGTAGGTTAGTATTGTGGAGTAACTACAATGTTGTTGATCCATCCTCAGTTTTCTCCAATCATAGCCATTATACTCTGAGACTGTTTTAAAGTCACCATTGGCCTCATGTTGAAATCCCTGAGCGGTTTCCTTCCTCTCCGGCAACTGAGTTAGGAAGGACGCCTGTATCTTTGTACTGACAGGGTGTATTGATACACCATCCAAAGTGTAATTAATAACTTCACCATGATCAAAGGGATATTCAATGTCTTCTTTTTAAAATATTTTAACCATCTACCAATAGGTACCTTTCTTTGCGAGGCATTGGAAAACCTCCCTGGTCTTTGTGGTTGATTCTGTGTTTCAAATTCACTGCTTCGACTGAGGGACCTTACAGATAATTGTATGTGCAGGGTACAGAGATGAGGGACATTACAGATAATTATATGTGCAGGGTACAGAGATGAGGTAGTCGTTCAAAAATCATGTTAAACACTATTATTGCACACATAGTGAGTCAATGCAACTTATTATGTGACTTGTTAAGCACATTTTTACTCCTGAACTATTTAGGCTTGTCATAACAAAGGGGTTGAATACTTATTGACTGAAGACATTTCCGGGTTTTAATTTTTTATTAATTTGTAAAAATGTTGAAAAACATAATTCCTCTCATGGGATATTATGGTTTATTATGTGTTGGCCAGTGACAAAACAAATCTACATTTGTATTTATTAATTGAACCTGTATTTAACTAGGCAAGTCAGTTAATAACAAATTCTTATTTACAATGACTGGTCTAGGAACAGTGGGTTAACTGCCTGTTCAGGGGCACAACGACAGATTTGTACCTTGTCAGCTCGGGGATTCGATCCAGCAACCTTTCAGTTACTGGTCCAACGCTCTAACCACTAGGCTACCCAATTTAATCCATTTTAAATTCAGGCTGTAAGACAACAAAATGTGGAGAAAGTCAAGGCGTGTGAATACCTCCTGAAGGCATTGTGTGTGTGTGTGTGTGTGTGTGTGTGTGTGTGTTGGGGAGCGTAACCGTAACCATTGGCAGTGTGTTTACCTGTGAGTTGCTGCTGTTCTCCAGAGCATCACTAGAGGGCAGAGCAGAGTACAGGGTCGACGATTCACCCTCCTTGTCCTTGGGATCCAAGGGGCTGATTGGTCGGTCTGGTAACCTGACTATAGAAATAATAATACAGCACACTGATTGGTCAGTCTGGTAACTATAGTAATAATAATAATAATAATAATACAGCACACTGATTGGTCAGTCTGGTAACCTGACTATAGAAATAATAATACAGCACACTGATTGGTCAGTCTGGTAACTATAGTAATAATAATACAGCACACTGATTGGTCAGTCTGGAAACCTGACTATAGTAATAGTAATAATACAGCACACTGATTGGTCGGTCTGGTAACCTGACTATGATAATAATAATAATACAGCACACTGATTGGTCAGTCTGGTAACTATAGTAATAATAATACAGCACACTGATTGGTCAGTCTGGTAACTACAGTAATAATAATAATACAGCACACTGATTGGTCAGTCTGGTAACTATAGTAATAATAATACAGCACACTGATTGGTCAGTCTGGTAACTATAGTAATAATAATACAGCACACTGATTGGTCAGTCTGGTAACTATAGTAATAATAATAATAATACAGCACACTGATTGATCAGTCTGGTAACTATAGTAATAATAATAATAATAATAATACAGCACACTGATTGGTCGGTCTGGTAACTATAGTAATAATAATAATAATAATACAGCACACTGATTGGTCGGTCTGGTAACTATAGTAATAATAATAATAATAATAATAATAATACAGCACACTGATTGGTCGGTCTGGTAACTATAGTAATAATAATAATAATAATAATAATACAGCACACTGATTGATCAGTCTGGTAACTATAGTAATAATAATAATAATACAGCACACTGATTGATCAGTCTGGTAACTATAGTAATAATAATAATAATAATACAGCACACTGATTGGTCGGTCTGGTAACTATAGTAATAATAATAATAATAATAATACAGCACACTGATTGGTCAGTCTGGTAACTATAGTAATAATAATAATAATAATACAGCACACTGATTGGTCGGTCAGGTAACTATAGTAATAATAATAATAATAATAATACAGCACACTGATTGATCAGTCTGGTAACTATAGTAATAATAATACAGCACACTGATTGGTCGGTCTGGTAACTATAGTAATAATAATAATAATAATAATACAGCACACTGATTGGTCAGTCTGGTAACTATAGTAATAATAATAATAATAATACAGCACACTGATTGGTCAGTCTGGTAACTATAGTAATAATAATAATAATAATAATACAGCACACTGATTGGTCAGTCTGGTAACTATAGTAATAATAATAATAATAATACAGCACACTGATTGGTCAGTCTGGTAACTATAGTAATAATAATAATAATAATACAGCACACTGATTGGTCAGTCTGGTAACTATAGTAATAATAATAATAATAATACAGCACACTGATTGGTCAGTCTGGTAACTATAGTAATAATAATAATAATAATAATAATACAGCACACTGATTGGTCAGTCTGGTAACTATAGTAATAATAATAATAATAATACAGCACACTGATTGGTCAGTCTGGTAACTATAGTAATAATAATAATAATAATAATACAGCACACTGATTGATCAGTCTGGTAACTATAGTAATAATAATACAGCACACTGATTGGTCGGTCTGGTAACTATAGTAATAATAATAATAATAATACAGCACACTGATTGGTCAGTCTGGTAACTATAGTAATAATAATAATACAGCACACTGATTGATCAGTGGTAACTATAGTAATAATAATACAGCACACTGATTGGTCGGTCTGGTAACTATAGTAATAATAATAATAATAATACAGCACACTGATTGATCAGTCTGGTAACTATAGTAATAATAATAATAATAATAATAATAATAATACAGCACACTGATTGGAGACAGAAAGAACAAAGCATTTCCAAAACATTGGAAGATAAGACCCATTTCAATTATGAAATAAACAATTAGTCAATCAAACAACTTAATTCATACGATGCCTTGTCGGTAACGATCGACTCACCCTTATCCAATATGAGTTTGAGCCTCCTGGTCGACTTACCCTCATCCGTTTGAGCCTCCTGGTCGACTCACCCTCATCAGTTTGAGCCTCCTGGTCGACTCACCCTCATCAGTTTGAGCCTCCTGGTCGACTCACCCTCATCAGTTTGAGCCTCCTGGTCGACTCACCCTCATCAGTTTGAGCCTCCTGGTCGACTCACCCTCATCAGTTTGAGCCTCCTGGTCGACTCACCCTCATCAGTTTGAGCCTCCTGGTCGACTCACCCTCATCAGTTTGAGCCTCCTGGTCGACTCACCCTCATCAGTTTGAGCCTCCTGGTCGACTCACCCTCATCAGTTTGAGCCTCCTGGTCGACTCACCCTCATCAGTTTGAGCCTCCTGGTCGACTCACCCTCATCAGTTTGAGCCTCCTGGTCGACTCACCCTCATCAGTTTGAGCCTCCTGGTCGACTCACCCTCATCAGTTTGAGCCTCCTGGTCGACTCACCCTCATCAGTTTGAGCCTCCTGGTCGACTCACCCTCATCAGTTTGAGCCTCCTGGTCGACTCACCCTCATCAGTTTGAGCCTCCTGGTCGACTTACCCTCATCAGTTTGAGCCTCCTGGTCGACTCACCCTCATCAGTTTGAGCCTCCTGGTCGACTCACCCTCATCAGTTTGAGCCTCCTGGTCGACTTACCCTCATCAGTTTGAGCCTCCTGGTCGACTCACCCTCATCAGTTTGAGCCTCCTGGTCTACTCACCCTCATCAGTTTGAGCCTCCTGGTCGACTCACCCTCATCAGTTTGAGCCTCCTGGTCGACTCACCCTTATCGAATATGAGTTTGAGCCTCCTGGTTTTGCGTTTCTTGTCACAGAACTCCCTCTCGAAGTCTCCCAGTCCTGACGTGTACTGGTCCCATGAGATGTCTGGCAGCTGAACCACTCTCTGGGGCCGCGGCATGCCCAGTTCCACCTGGGGGTCAGAGGTAAGAACTCAGCAGGAAGTGACCTCATAGAACAAGACAGAGAGAGACAGAGAGAGATAGCGAGAGAGAGGAGCAACAAACCTGTTTCTGCAGCTGCTCCACAAAGCTGACCGGGTCTTGGAGAGCTTCTCTCTGCTGTCTGGCCAGACGCTCCAAGTCCAGTATACTCTGAGTCCTCTGGGCCTCCAACACACCTACAGTCTGGAGTAACCTCTGGTAACTGATGGAGGGGGGAGAGGGGGGGGGGGTAACAGAGGGGGGAGAGGTTAATTTGCTTATTAGGATCCCCATTACCTTTTGCAGAAGCAGTACCTGCTCTTCCCGGGGTCCTCAAAACACACAAGACATGACAAGTAAGAGAGAAACGGACAGTCACTCAAATGTAATCTACAACAATATACAAACAAAGTACAATAATGTGTCTGTTTGTTCCCTTATGGTCCCCGTAGTTCCATGAGATCATGGCTCTGTGGAATACTGTGAAGGTAGTTCCATGAGATCATGGCTCTGTGGAATACTGTGAAGGGAATTCCATGGGATCATGGCTCTGTGGAATACTGTGAAGGTAGTTCCATGAGATCATGGCTCTGTGGAATACTGTGAAGGTAGTTCCATGAGATCATGGCTCTGTGGAATACTGTGAAGGTAGTTCCATGAGATCATGGCTCTGTGGAATACTGTGAAGGTAGTTCCATGGGATCATGGCTCTGTGGAATACTGTGAAGGTAGTTCCATGAGATCGTGGCTCTGTGGAATACTGTGAAGGTAGTTCCATGAGATCATGGCTCTGTGGAATACTGTGAAGGTAGTTCCATGGGATCATGGCTCTGTGTAATACTGTGAAGGTAGTTCCATGGGATCATGGCTCTGCGTAATACTGTGAAGGGAGTTCCATGAGGTAATGTCTCTGTTTAATACTGTGAAGGTAGTTCCATGTGATCATGACTATATAATACTGTGAAGGGAGTTCCATGGGATCATGGCTCTGTGGAATACTGTGAAGGTAGTTCCATGAGATCATGGCTCTATGTAATACTGTGAAGGGAGTTCCATGGGATCATGGCTCTGTGTAATACTGTGAAGGTAGTTCCATGAGATCATGGCTCTATGTAATACTGTGAAGGGAGTTCCATGGGATCATGGCTCTGTGTAATACTGTGAAGGTAGTTCCATGGGATCATGACTGTATAATACTGTGAAGGTAGTTCCATGAGATCATGGCTCTATGTAATACTGTGAAGGGAGTTCCATGGGATCATGGCTCTGTGTAATACTGTGAAGGTAGTTCCATGGGATCATGGCTCTGCGTAATACTGTGAAGGTAGTTCCATGGGATCATGGCTCTGCGTAATACTGTGAAGGTAGTTCCATGGGATCATGGCTCTGCGTAATACTGTGAAGGGAGTTCCATGAGGTAATGTCTCTGTTTAATACTGTGAAGGTA
Organism: Oncorhynchus mykiss; assembly: GCF_057628025.1. Classification (NCBI taxonomy): domain Eukaryota; kingdom Metazoa; phylum Chordata; class Actinopteri; order Salmoniformes; family Salmonidae; genus Oncorhynchus; species Oncorhynchus mykiss. The sequence continues at coordinate 91,503,899 of NC_143029.1, read as the reverse complement.
GTTCCATGTGATCATGACTATATAATACTGTGAAGGTAGTTCCATGGGATCATGACTGTATAATACTGTGAAGGTAGTTCCATGTGATCATGGCTCTGTGTAATACTGTGAAGGGAGTTCCATGTGATCATGGCTCTGTGTAATACTGTGAAGGGAGTTCCATGTGATCATGGCTCTGTGTAACACTGTGAAGGTAGTTCCATGTGATCATGGCTCTGTGTAATACTGTGAAGGTAGTTCCATGTGATCATGGCTCTGTGTAATACTGTGAAGGGAGTTCCATGAGGTAATGTCTCTGCATAATACTGTGCGTTGCCAATAATTTGTTTTGGACTTAGGGACTGTCCTTTTCGTCACAGTAATTGATCATAAAAACGATAAATCTCTCTTCAACCCTCAACCAGGAAAGACTATCATGCATATTGTCGTTGTGAGGGGCGGCAGGTAGCCTAGTGGTTAGAGCGTTGGACTAGTAACCGAAAGGTTGCAAGATCGAATTCCCAAGCTGTTGTTCTGCCCCTGAACAAGGTAGTTAAACCACTGTTCCTAGGCCAGGATGACCCACTGTTCCTAGGCCAGGTTAACCCACTGTTCCTAGACCAGTTAACCCACTGTTCCTAGGCCAGGTTAACCCACTGTTCCTAGACCAGTTAACCCACTGTTCCTAGACCAGTTAACCCACTGTTCCTAGACCAGTTAACCCACTGTTCCTAGACCAGTTAACCCACTGTTCCTAGACCAGGTTAACCCACTGTTCCTAAACCAGGTTAACCCACTGTTCCTAGACCAGGTTAACCCACTGTTCCTAGACCAGGTTAACCCATTGTTCCTAGACCAGTTAACCCACTGTTCCTAGACCAGTTAACCCACTAGACCAGTTAACCCACTAGACCAGTTAACCCACTAGACCAGTCAACCCAGTCTAGCCCGGTTCAACCCAGTCCAGCCCGGTTCAACCCAGTTCAGCCCAGTTCAACCCAGTCCAGCTCAACCCAACCCAACAGGACCTGACTGCCCAGCACTGACTGCCCAGCACCCAGCACTACCCCTATTCCCTACACGGTGCACTACTCTGGACCAGGGCCCGTAGTGCACTATGGAATAGGGTGCCGTTTGGGATGCAACCTCCGATCCCTGCATTCATCTGAGCTAACGACAGTAGTTTCTTCATCACAGTAATCTCACTCTAGCTGGCAACATGAATCATATTACCAATATATGTCACATGATACTCCCTAAGGATCAGTTCTATTTTCCAAACCTTGGTACCCTCAGCCTGAACTCTCAGCTGGGCACCATCAAGGATGGATTTTATAGGAGGGTTGTTTTAGAATCAGTCGGTCGGGTTTCTATTCCTATTCCAATTAAAGATATGAAAACTGCTGTTTTCAATTAGGATTTTTCAAGTCTTGGCTTGGAATTTAAAGTCACACCCTGAAATTGAAAGGCAATAGAGCTCCTGAAACGCAGAGATGAGATACCTCTGGTTCGTTCAGCCACTCCTATGGGGAAATGAGTTACCTCTGGTTCGTTCAGCCACTCCTATGGGGAAATGAGTTACCTCTGGTTCGTTCAGCCACTCCTATGGGGAAAATGAGTTACCTCTGGTTCGTTCAGCCACTCCTATGGGGAAATGAGGTACCTCTGGTTCGTTCAGCCATTCCTATGGGGAAATGAGTTACCTCTGGTTCGTTCAGCCACTCCTATGGGGAAATGAGGTACCTCTGGTTCGTTCAGCCACTCCTATGGGGAAATGAGGTACCTCTGGTTCGTTCAGCCACTCCTATGGGGAAATGAATGGACCAACAGACCAACTACCCTGTCATCACTAACCCTCCACTACCATTATCACCACAGACCAACTACCCTGTCATCACTAACCCCCATTATTACCACAGGCTAACTACCCTGTCATTACTAACCCCCCACTACCACCACAGACCAACTACCCTGTCATCACTAACCCCCATTATCGCCACAGACCAACCCCCCTGTCATCACTAACCCCCATTATCACCACAGACCAAACCCCACTGTCATCACAAATACCCATTATCACCACAGACCAACCCCCGTCATCACTAACCCCCATTATCACCACAGACCAACCCCCCTGTCATCACTAACCCCCATTATCACCACAGACCAACTCTCCTGTCATCACCACAGACCAACTACCCTATCATCACTAACCCCCATTATCACCACAGACCAACTTACCTGTCATCACCACAGACCAACTACCCTGTCATCACTAACCCCCATTATCACCACAGACTAACTCCCCTGTCATCACTAACCACCCACTACCACCACAGACCAACTACCCTGTCATCACTAACCCCCATTATCACCACAGACCAACTGCCCTGTCATCACTAACCCCCATTATCATCACAGACCAACTACCCTGTCATTAATAACCCCCATTATCACCACAGACCAACTACCCTGTCATTACTAACCCCCATTATCACCACAGACCAACTACCCTGTCATTAATAACCCCCATTACCACCACAGACCAACTACCCTGTCATTACTAACCCCCATTATCACCACAGACCAACTTCCCTGTCATTACTAACCCCCATCATCACCACAGACCAACCTCCCTGTCATTACTAACCCCCATTATCACCACAGACCAACCCCCCTGTCATCACTAACCCCCATTATCACCACAGACCAACCCCCCTGTCATCACTAACCCCCATTATCACCACAGACTAACTCCCCTGTCATCACTAACCCCCCACTACCACCACAGACCAACTACCCTGTCATCACTAACCCCCATTATCACCACAGACCAACTGCCCTGTCATCACTAACCCCCATTATCATCACAGACCAACTACCCTGTCATTAATAACCCCCATTATCACCACAGACCAACTACCCTGTCATTACTAACCCCCATTATCACCACAGACCAACTACCCTGTCATTAATAACCCCCATTACCACCACAGACCAACTACCCTGTCATTACTAACCCCCATTATCACCACAGACCAACTTCCCTGTCATTACTAACCCCCATCATCACCACAGACCAACCTCCCTGTCATTACTAACCCCCATTATCACCACAGACCAACCCCCCTGTCATCACTAACCCCCATTATCACCACAGACCAACCCCCCTGTCATCACTAACCCCCATTATCACCACAGACCAACCCCCCTGTCATCACTAACCCCCATTATCACCACAGACCAACTACCCTATCATCACTAACCCCCATTATCACCACAGACCCAGTTGTAATATCTGATGCTGGTGTGTTGAGGGGTGACGGCAGCAGCCATCCACACTAACAGACACCAGACAGTAGTAGCCTATAAAATCTACTGAAGGAGAAACCTGCAGTCAATCCAATGGAAATAACGTTTCCAGCATTTTCCAGTGAGTCAGAGCTCTACAGTGCTACCATGTTGTGCTCCTTGCAAAAAAAAAAAAAATCAGGATTTTCCATTTCTACATTATACCCTTTCACAACCCTGCACCCAAAGACCTGTACGACCCTGCACCCAAAGACCTGTACAACCCTGCACCCATAGACCTGTACGACCCTGCACCCAAAGACCTGTACGACCCTGCACCCAAAGACCTGTACGACCCTGCACCCAAAGACCTGTACAACCCTGCACCCAAAGACCTGTACGACCCTGCACCCAAAGACCTGTACGACCCTGCACCCAAAGACCTGTACAACCCTGCACCCAAAGACCTGTACGACCCTGCACCCAAAGACTTGTACGACCCTGCACCCAAACACCTGTACGACCCTGCACCCAAAGACCTGTACGACTCTGCACCCAAAGACCTGTACGACCCTACACCCAAAGACCTTTACAACCCTGCACCCAAAGACCTGTACAACCCTGCACCCAAAGACCTGTACGACCCTGCACCCAAACACCTGTACGACCCTGCACCCAAAGACCTGTACAACCCTGCACCCAAAGACCTGTACAACCCTGCACCCAAAGACCTGTACAACCCTGCACCCAAAGACCTGTACAACCCTGCACCCAAAGACCTGTACAACCCTGCACCCAAAGACCTGTACAACCCTGCACCCAAAGACCTGTACAACCCTGCACCCATAGACTTGTACAACCCTGCACCCATAGACTTGTACAACCCTGCACCCAAAGACCTGTACAACCCTGCACCCAAAGACCTGTACAACCCTGCACCCAAAGACCTGTACAACCCTGCACCCAAAGACCTTTACAATCCGGGACCCAAAGACCTTTTTACAGGTACTATGGAGTTGACCACAATCACTGCTGATTCTAAAGATGGGGTGTGAACCTCAGTTCCTGGAGGGACCGCGTGTCTGCTGGTTTCTGTGATTTCAATTTAATTGGTGTCAAATGAAGACCTAGTCAACCAGGTGAGGGGAGTTCCTAAATCAAGAAAGACCTAGACAACCAGGTGAGGGGAGTTCCTAACTAATCAATGAAGACACCCAGGTGAGGGGAGTTCCTAACTAATCAATGAAGACAACCAGGTGAGGGGAGTTCCTAACTAATCAATGAAGACACCCAGGTGAGGGGAGTTCCTAACTAATCAATGAAGACAACCAGGTGAGGGGAGTTCCTAACTAATCAATGAAGACAACCAGATGAGGGGAGTTCCTAACTAATCAATGAAGACAACCAGGTGAGGGGAGTTCCTAACTAATCAATGAAGACACCCAGGTGAGGGGAGTTCCTAACTAATCAATGAAGACAACCAGGTGAGGGGAGTTCCTAACTAATCAATGAAGACACCCAGGTGAGGGGAGTTCCTAACTAATCAATGAAGACAACCAGGTGAGGGGAGTTCCTAACTAATCAATGAAAACAACCAGATGAGGGGAGTTCCTAACTAATCAATGAAGACAACCAGATGAGGGGAGTTCCTAACTAATCAATGAAGACAACCAGGTGAGGGGAGTTCCTAACTAATCAATGAAGACACCCAGGTGAGGGGAGTTCCTAACTAATCAATGAAGACAACCAGGTGAGGGGAGTTCCTAACTAATCAATGAAGACACCCAGGTGAGGGGAGTTCCTAACTAATCAATGAAGACACCCAGGTGAGGGGAGTTCCTAACTAATCAATGAAGACAACCAGATGAGGGGAGTTCCTAACTAATCAATGAAGACAACCAGCTGAGGGGAGTTCCTAACTAATCAATGAAGACAACCAGCTGAGGGGAGTTCCTAACTAATCAATTACCTTAACTAATCAATCAAGTACAAAAGAAAAGCAATCTAGATATAATCCCATGAATTGAGTTTGTCAGTTGACAGGACTATAATCTAGATATAATCCCAGGAATTGAGATTGTCAGTTGACAGGACTATAATCTAGATATAATCCCAGGAATTGAGTTTGTCAGTTGATAGGACTATAATGTACAGTGGGGCAAAAAAGTATTTAGTCAGCCACCAATTGTGCAAGTTCTCCCACTTACAAAGATGGGAGAGGCCTGTACTTTTCATCATAGGTACACTTCAACTATGACAGACAAAACGAGGAAAAAAATCCAGAAAAATCACATTGTAGGATTTTTAATGAATTTATTTGCAAATGATGGTGGAAAATAAGTATTTGGTCACCCACAAACAAGCAAGATTTCTGGCTCTGACAGACCTGTAACTTCTTCTTTAAGAGGCTCCTATGTCCTCCACTCATTACCTGTATTAATCAACTCGTCGTGTTTGTAGGACAAAGAATGCTGAGTTGCATCCAAAGAACACCATACCTACTGTGAAGCATGGGGGTGGAAACATCATGCTTTGGGGCTGTTTTTCTGCAAAGGGACCAGGACGGCTGATCCGTGTAAAGGAAAGAATGAATGGGGCCATGTATCGTGAGATTTTGAGTGAAAGCCTCCTTCCATCAGCAAGGGCATTGAAGATGAAACGTGGCTGGGTCTTTCAGCATGACAATGATCCCAAACACACCGCCCGAGCAACGAAGGAGTGGCTTCATAAGAAGCATTTCAAGGTCTTGGAGTGGCCTAGCCAGTCTTCAGATCTCAACCATAGAAAATCTTTGGAGGGAGTTGAAAGTCCGTGTTTTCCAGCAACAGCCCCAAAACATCACTGCTCTAGAGGAGATCTGCATGGAGGAATAGGCCAAAATACCAGCAACAGTGTGTGAAAACCTTGTGAAGACTTACAGAAAACAACAAAGAGTATATAACAAAGTATTGAGATAAACTGTTGTTATTGACCAAATACTTATTTTCCACCATAATTTGCAAATAAATTCATTAAAAATCCAACAATGTGATTTTCTGGATTTTTATTTTTTTTTTGTCTATCATAGTTGAAGTGTACCTATGATGAAAATTACAGGCCTCTCTCATCTTTTTAAGTGGGAGAACTTGCACAATTGGTGGCTGACTAAATACTTTTTTGCCCCACTGTAGATATAATCTCAGGAATTGAGTTTGTCAATTGACAGGACAATAATCTAGATATAATCACAGGAACTCCCACTACGCACTCTTTGTTGTGTTTGAGCACCAGGTGGTCCGACTCAAAGTAATACACATCTGGTTCCTCTTCGTCCTCCACCTGCTTCTCCTCCTCCTGCTGCTGGCTTCCTCCTACCGGAACCTCCTTACTGGCTGCCCGGGCGCCTTCTCGGAGCTCCCCGTAGTCCCGACCGTCCCCTACTACCCTGTCCTTGTCATCCCCACCGGCTCCCTGCTCCATGGGAACCGACAGAAGAGATGGGAGAGACCCTCCCCTGGCCTGGGTGCTGGAGGGACCTGAAGAAGGGGTAGAAGTAGCCAGAGTAGCGTCCAGATCCAGCCTCCGACAGGCCCCCTCTCTCAGAGGGCCGTTGTCCCGAAGAGGGTCTCTGGGAGGGGAGCAGGGTTTGGGGGACGAGGGGGCCCCAGCTCTCCGGGGCGAAGTCCTCAGGGTGTATTGGTGTTCGTGGGGTTGGGTGAAGGACGGGGGCGAAGTGCCGGAGACAGAAGGGGTCTCTGAGTGGGTCTGGGGGGCTAGCAAAGGCATGGTGGATTCTCCTGAGTTGTTGATGTTGTTGTTTGTGATGTTGTGGTTTACGTTGATGATACTGGTGGCAACAGCATCCTGCACCAGTGGCCAACCATTACTTCTCCCGTTGGTACTCTCCTCCTCCTCCTCTTCCTCTTCCTCCTCCTCGGTCGCTGTCACTTCCTCCTCCTGACACACCGAGTCCCCCACTACATCCAACTCCACTTCCTCCTCCCTGACTGACAGGTGTGGGGTGGAGGAGTCCTCTTCAAAGGAGGCCAGAGGAGGAGCAGAATACTCCCCAGAGTCCCTAACCTCCTCCTCCTGCACAGGATCACAGTTTCTACAAGGCACTATGGGGTCTGGGGGCGAGGGGCAGGGCGCCCCCATCTGGCCGCCGTTCAGCAGTGCGGGACTGGGACCTGGGCAGCTGGTGTTAACGGCAGCGCTGGCACCCGGGGGGATTGTCTGAGCGTCAAAGCTACTGCTGGTCTGTCCCAGCCCAGTAGAGGATTTATGGGAGTTTGAGTTCTGGGGCGGAACAGGGGGATTATGGGAAGTGGAGTTCAGGGGCTGCTGAGCATGGCCGTCGCTCTCAATATGGCCGCCGCTGTCCTCCTCCTCCTCCTCCTCCTCACCTTCCTCTTTGTTGAGGTTCTGTGGAGAAGAGGAAGAGGGTGCGGTGCAGATTAGGTTGAGCGGGTCACCCTCTTCACTGTTCTCCTTGACAGTCGCTGGGGGGGTGCAGGAGGATGGGGGGATGTCAGGTTTGGCGGGTGCAGAAGAGGGGTCGTCCTCGGGGCCCTGCGACTCCCCGTGACGGGAACACCGTTTGGCCCTTTTGAGGAGCAGAGAAGCATCTCTCCCACCAGCCCCCGACGTCTCCTTCCCCCTCCCCTCACAGTTCTCAGCCTGGTCCAAACCCCCACACCCATCACTCTCTCTCTCTGAGCAGGACAGTCCCCTCTTCCTGGGGCTCGGCCATGTCTCCCTGTCCACTGGGGAGGCCTTGTGGTGGGTTACCTTTCCCTGGTGACCCCCAGGCTTCTCTGAGCTCCCAGCCTGGGCGTCCTGTCTCTTCTTGGGGGAGCGGGGAGCCCTGCTGCCGGGGAGCGGTGACCCCTGAACCTCCTCCGGCTGGGCGATGCTGCGGTTCCTGAGGGTTCGGCCACAGAAGTTCTCGTCCAATCCATTGAGCCCGACTGATGACCTTGTGACGCGTGAGGAACGTGACGTGGCCATGCTACGGAGGCGGACTACTGACGTCTCATTGTGCTGCTCAGTCACCTGCTGCAGAATGGGGTACCTGGAGGAGACAGAGGGGTTATAAGGCTTTGTAAAGCGAGGATACATAAGGCTTCATAATGGATACATTAGACTTCATAAAGGCTACATTAGGCTTCATAAGGGATACATAAGGCTTCACATTATTCACCTAGGCTCGTACAGGAAACTGACTTAAGAGAGTAGCATCTTCATATGCAAAACACACAGCACCTCCTGTAGGGAAATCCTGCTTCTATGTCGACAATGAGGCTAATGAACCAATCAGACTGAGTGTTGGGAAATTCTGACGGGCTGACAGGATCTTTCATCTAGTGCTGGATCAAAAGAAAGGCTGGACTTTTCAAAACATCAGCCCGGCTTTGATGCTCCGGCTGTGTGTTCTGTGTCTGTCTCCATCACAAATGGAACCCTATTCACTATGTAGTGCCCTCTTTTACATTTGTAAAAAGGGCCATCGGGCTCTGGTCTAAAGTAGTGCACTATGTAGGGAATAGTGTTCCATAGGGCTCTGGTCTAAAGTAGCGCACTATATGGGGAACAGGGTCCCATAGGACTCTGGTCTAAAGTAGTGCACTATGTAGGGAATAGGGTGGAATTTGGGACAACCCTAATCTCTGGTCAAGACCTGGGATTCGCATAGTACCCTGAATAAAAATATTAACAATTTCCAAGAGAAAACCATTGAATTACATAGTCATTTAATAGTGCAAAATATATACATACACATTTTATATAGAAATTCTAATAGTTCGCCTAATTTCAGTTTGTGACAAAACAAGCAATGCTGAGAATCATTGAACCATTTAAACCAGCGAGAATCATTTAAACCATAGAGAATCATTGAATCATTTAAACCACTGAGAACCATTTAAACCACTGAGAATCATTTAAACCACTGAGAATCATTGAACCATTTAAACCACTGAGAATCATTGAATCATTTAAACCACTGAGAATCATTTAAACCAACCATTTAAACCATAGAGAGAATCATTTAAACCAACCATTTAAACCATAGAGAGAATCATTGAACCATCTAAACCACTGAGAATCATTGAACCATTTAAACCACTGAGAATCATTGAACCATTTAAACCACTGAGAATCATTGAACCATTTAAACCACTGAGAATCATTGAACCATTTAAACCACTGAGAATCATTGAACCATTTAAACCACTGAGAATTATTGAACCATCTAAACCACTGAGAATCATTGCACCATCTAAACCACTGAGAATCATTGCACCATTTAAACCAGAGAATCATTGCACCATCTAAACCACTGAGAATCATTGAACCATTTAAACCACTGAGAATCATTGAACCATTTAAACCACTGAGAATCATTGAACCATTTAAACCATAGAGAGAATCATTGAACCATCTAAACCACTGAGAATCATTGAACCATTTAAACCATAGAGAATCATTGAACCATTTAAACCACTGAGAATCATTGAACCATTTAAACCATAGAGAGAATCATTGAACCATTTAAACCACTGAGAATCATTGAACCATTTAAACCACTGAGAATCATTGAACCATTTAAACCATAGAGAGAATCATTGAACCATCTAAACCACTGAGAATCATTGAACCATTTAAACCACTGAGAATCATTGCACCATCTAAACCACTGAGAATCATTGAACCATCTAAACCACTGAGAATCATTGCACCATCTAAACCACTGAGAATCATTGAACCATCTAAACCACTGAGAATCATTGCACCATCTAAACCACTGAGAATCATTGAACCATTTAAACCATAGAGAGAATCATTGAACCATCTAAACCACTGAGAATCATTGAACCATTTAAACCACTGAGAATCATTGCACCATCTAAACCACTGAGAATCATTGAACCATCTAAACCACTGAGAATCATTGCACCATCTAAACCACTGAGAATCATTGAACCATTTAAACCACTGAGAATCATTGCACCATCTAAACCACTGAGAATCATTGCACCATTTAAACCACTGAGAATCATTGCACCATCTAAACCACTGAGAATCATTGAACCATTTAAACCACTGAGAATCATTGCACCATCTAAACCACTGAGAATCATTGCACCATCTAAACCACTGAGAATCATTGAACCATCTAAACCACTGAGAATCATTGTACCATCTAAACCACTGAGAACCATTGTACCATCTAAACCACTAAGAACCATTGAACCATTTAAACCATAGAGAGAATCATTGAACCATTTAAACCACTGAGAATCATTGAACCATTTAAACCACTGAGAATCATTGAACCATTTAAACCACTGAGAATCATTGAACCATTTAAACCACTGAGAATCATTGAACCATTTAAACCACAGAGAATCATTGAACCATTTAAACCACTGAGAATCATTGAACCATTTAAACCACTGAGAATCATTGAATCATCTAAACCATAGAGAGAATCATTGAACCATTTAAACAATAGAGAATCATTGAATCATCTAAACCACTGAGAACCATTGAACCATCTAAACCACAGAGAATCATTGAACCATCTAAACCACAGAGAATCATTGAACCATCTAAACCACTGAGAATCATTGAACCATCTAAACTACAGAGAATCATTGAACCATCTAAACCACTGAGAATCATTGAACCATTTAAACCATAGAGAGAATCATTGAACCATCTAAACCACTGAGAATCATTGAACCATCTAAACTACAGAGAATCATTGAACCATCTAAACCACTGAGAATCATTGAACCATTTAAACCATAGAGAGAATCATTGAACCATCTAAACCACTGAGAATCATTGAACCATTTAAATCATAGAGAGAATCATTGAATCATCTAAACCACTGAGAATCATTGAACCATTTAAACCACTGAGAATCATTGAACCATTTAAACCATAGAGAGAATCTATGACCACAAATAGTATTTTCCGCTGTTTGAAGCTGGTGTACAAAACCTAAAGTAAAAGACACAAACTAAACTTAAGAACGGGACTACAACAGGTTTAAAAATATAAAAATAACATTTCTATGTGAATTTGGTCGGGTCGCCCAAAAAGTTACACATTGTCATTTATTAGACAAAACCATAGAATTACATGTAGTAATTTAATTGACAAAACCATAGAATTACATGTAGTAATTTAATAGGATCTCTCCTCCCTTGAGGCAGTGTTAGATTATAATTTACACTAAATCCTCCCTTGAGGCAGTGTTAGATTATAATATACACTAAATCCTCCCTTGAGGCAGTGTTAGATTATAATATACACTAAATCCTCCCTTGAGGCAGTGTTAGATTATAATATACACTAAATCCTCCCTTGAGGCAGTGTTAGATTATAATATACACTAAATCCTCCCTTGAGGCAGTGTTAGATTATAATATACACTAAATCCTCCCTTGATGCAGTGTTAGATTATAATTTACACTAAATCCTCCCTTGAGGCAGTGTTGGATTATAATTTACACTAAATCCTCCCTTGAGGCAGTGTTAGATTATAATTTACACTAAATCCTCTCTTGAGGCAGTGTTAGATTATAATATACACTAAATCCTCCCTTGAGGCAGTGTTAGATTATAATTTACACTAAATCCTCCCTTGAGGCAGTGTTGGATTATAATTTACACTAAATCCTCCCTTGAGGCAGTGTTAGATTATAATTTACACTAAATCCTCCCTTGAGGCAGTGTTAGATTATAATATACACTAAATCCTCCCTTGAGGCAGTGTTGGATTATAATTTACACAAAATCCTCCCTTGAGGCAGTGTTAGATTATAATATACACTAAATCCTCCCTTGAGGCAGTGTTGGATTATAATTTACACTAAATCCTCCCTTGAGGCAGTGTTAGATTATAATATACACTAAATCCTCCCTTGAGGCAGTGTTGGATTATAATTTACACTTAACAAAAATATAAAACGCAACAAGCAACAATTTCAAGGATTTTACTGAGTTACAGTTCATTTAATGAAAATCAGTCAATTTAAATAAATAAATGAAGCCCTAAAATATGGATGTCACATGACTAGAATACAGATATGCAAATGCTGTTCAAAAGACACCTTAAGAAAAGAGGTAGGGACGTGAGTAGGGAAAACCAGTCAGTATCTGGTGTGACCACCATTTGCCTCATGCAGCGCGACACATCTCCTTCACACATACAGTGCATTCAGGAAGTATTTACACCCCTTGATGTTTTCCACATTTAGTTACAAATATGTTTTTCCCCTCATCAATCTACAAACAGTACCCCATGACAAAGAAAAAAAACAGTTTTGTTCATTTTTACAAATTTGTTAAGATAAAATTTAACTATCACATTTACATAAGTATTCAGACCCTTTTACTCAGCACTTTTGTTGAAGCACTTTTGGCAGCGATTACAGCCTCAAGTCTTCTTGGGTATGACGCTACAAGCTTGGCACACGTGTACTTGAGGAGTTTCTCCCATTCTTCTCTGCAGATCCTCTGTCAGGTTGGATGGGGAGTCACTGCACAGCTATTTTCAGGTCTCTCGAGAGATGTTCGATCAGGCTCAAGTGCTGTGTCTGGCTGGGCCACTCAAGGACATTCAAAGACTTGTCACGAAGCCACTCCTGTGTCATCTTGGCTGTATGTTTAGGGTTGCTGTCCTGTTGGAAGGTGAACCTTCGCCCCAGTCTGAGGTCCTGAGCACTCTGGAGCAGGTTTTCAGCACTAATCTCTCTGTACTTCACTCCGTTCATCTTTCCCTCGATCCTGACTAGTCTCCCAGTCCCTGAAAGACATCCCCACAGCATGATGCTGCCACCACCATGCTTCACTGTAAGGATGGCGCCAGGTTTCCTCCAGACGTAACGCTTGGCATTTAGGCCAAAGAGTTCGATCTCAGTTTTATTAGACCAGAGAATCTTGTTTCTTGTGGTCTGAGAGTCCTTTAGGTGCCTTCTGGCAAACTCCAAGTGGGCTTTCATGTGCTTTTTACTGAGGAGTGGCTTCTGGAATGTTCTCTTTTCTCCACAGAGGGACTCTGGAGCTTTATCTGAGTGAACATTGGGTTATTGGTCACCTCCCTGACCAAGGCCCTTCTTCCCCGATTGTTCAGTTTGGCCGGACGTCCAGCTCTATGAAGAGTCTTGGTGGATCCAAACATCATCTATTTAAGAATGATGGAGGCCTCTGTGTTCTTGGGGACCTTCAATGCTGCAGAAATGTTTTGGTACCTTTCCCCAGATCTGTGCCTCAACACAATCCTGTCTCTGAGCTCTACGGACAATTCCTTCGACCTCATGGCTTGGTTTTTGCTCTGACATGCACTGTCAACTGTGGGACCTTATATAGACAGGTGTGTGCCTTTCCAAATCATGTCCAATCAATTGAATTTACCACAGGTGGACTCCAATCAAGTTGTAGTAACATCTCAAGGATGATCACTGGAAACAGGATGCACCTGAGCTCAATTTCGAGTCTCATAGCAAAGGGTCTGAATACTTATGTAAATAAGTTATTTAAGTTGATTTTATTTTTTTGTAAACATTTCTAAAAACGTGTTTTCACTTTGTCATTATGGGGAATTGTGATGTCATTATGGGGCATTGTGATGTCATTATGGGGAATTGTGTGTAGATTGATGAAGATTTTTTAAAATAAGGCTGTAAAAAATGTGGAAAAAGTCAAGGGGTCTGAATACTTTTCGAAGCACTGTAGTTGATCAGGCTTGGCTTATAATTGTGGCCTGTGGAATGTTGTCCCACTCCACTTCAATGGCTGCTGGATATTGGCGGGAACTGGAAAATGCTGTTGTACAAGTCGATCCACAGCATCCCAAACATGCTCAATGTGTGATATGTCTGGTGAGTATTCAGGCCATGGAAGAACTGGGACATTTTCAGCTTCCAGGAATTGTGTACAGATCCTCGTGACATGGGGCTGTGCATTATCATACTGAAACATGAGGTGATGGCTGTGGATGAATGGCACGACAATGGGCCTCAGGATCTCGTTACGGTATCTCTGTGCATTCAAATTGTCATCAATAAAATGCAATACCATAACCCCACCATGGGGCACTCTGTTCACCACGTTGAAGTCGGCAAACTGCTAATCCACAAGAAGCCATACACGTTCTCAACCTTCTGCCCGGTACAGTTGAAACCAGGATTCCTCCGTGAAAAGCACCCTTCTGCAGCGTGCCAGCGTCCATCGAAGGCCCAATGAAGGCAGCTACGACGCAGAACTGCAGTCAGGTCAAGACCTTGGTGAGGACAACACAGATGCAGATGAGTTTCCCGAGAAGTTTTATGCAGAAATGATTTAGGTTGTGCAAACCAACAGTTTCATCAGCTGTCTGGGTGGCTGGTCTCAGACCATCCCAATTTCATCAGCTGTCTGGGAGGCTGGTCTCAGACCATCCCACAGTTTCATCAGCTGTCTGGGTGGCTGGTCTCAGACCATCCCACAGTTTCATCAGCTGTCTGGGTGGCTGGTCTCAGACCATCCCAGTTTCATCAGCTGTCTGGGAGGCTGGTCTCAGAAGATCCCACAGTTTCATCAGCTGTCTGGGTGGCTGGTCTCAGACCATCCCACAGTTTCATCAGCTGTCTGGGAGGCTGGTCTCAGAAGATCCCACAGTTTCATCAGCTGTCTGGGTGGCTGGTCTCAGACCATCCCACAGTTTCATCAGCTGTCTGGGTGGCTGGTCTCAGACCAATCCACAGTTTCATCAGCTGTCTGGGTGGCTGGTCTCAGACCATCCCACAGTTTCATCAGCTGTCCAGGTGGCTGGTCTCAGATGATCCCACAATTTCATCAGCTGTCTGGGAGGCTGGTCTCAGATGCTCCCGCAGGTGAAGAAGCAGGAAGTGGAGGTCCTGGACTGGAGTGGTGACATGTAATCTGTGGATGTGAGGCCGGTTTAAAACGACGATGGAGGCGGCTTATGGTAGATAAACTAACATTCAATTGTCTGGCAATAGGGCCTCATAGTACCCTCTGGTGGACATTCCTGCAGTCAGCATGCCAACTGAACACTCCCTTAAAACTCGAGACATCTATGGTGTTGTGTGACAAAACTGCACATTTTAGAGTGGCCTTTTATGGTCCCCAGCACAATGTGCACCTGTGTAATGATCATGCTGTTTAATCAGCTTCTTGATAATCCATCCTCCTTACAGGTGTGGCATATCTTGGCAGAGAAATGCTCACTAACAGGGATGTAAACAAATTTGTGCACAGAATTGAGAAAAATCATATTTTTGTCTGTAACATTTCTGGGACCTTTTATTTCAGCTCATGTAACACAAGACCAGCACTTGTCATGTTGCGTTTATATTTTTTGTTCAGTGTAACTTTGTTTGCCTAGACAATAATTAACAGATTGGTGTAATCTGGTGTGCAGTGCTAGGGCAAACACTCAGATGTGCACCCCTGTGAGTCCCCAGAACTAGGACAAGACAAATAAGGCTTTGTTTGACAGGGAGATGTAGACCGGTATTAAGGGATCTCTAACTACGGCCACTTTCCTCCTGCCCAACAAAACGGATGTTTGTCCGACCTTCTGATTGCAGATCTTATCAGAGATACCAGAGTGTAAAGACTGGTCTGAGGCGGTGATGAAAGGACTAACTGGTGGGCTGGAACTGGTGGGCTGTAACTGAACTAAACGACTATCGCCCCGTAGCACTCACTTCCGTCATCATGAAGTGCTTTGAGAGACTAGTCAAGGACCATATCACCTCCACCCTACCTGACACCCTAGGACCACTCCAATTTGCTTACCGCCCCAATAGATCCACAGACGATGCAATCGCCATCACTCTGCACACTGCCCTACCCCATCTGGACAAGAGGAATACCTATGTAAGTATGCTGTTCATTGACTACAGCTCAGCATTCAACACCCTAGTAACCTCCAAGCTCATCATTAAGCTCGAGACCCTGGGTCTGAACCCCACCCTGTGCAACTGGGTCCTGGACTTCATGACGGGCCAACCCCCAGGTGGTGAAGGTAGGAAACATCTCCACCCCGCTGATCCTCAACACTGGGGCCCCACAAGGGTGCATTCTGAGCCCTCTCCTGTACTCCCTGTTCACCCACGACTGCGTGGCCAAGCACGCCTCCAACTCAAATCATCAAGTTCGCAGACGACACTACAGTGAGATGCTCGATTACCAACAACGACGAGACGGCCTACAGGGAGGAGGTGAGGGCCCTCGGAGTGTGGTGTCAGGAAAATAACCTCACACTCAACGTCAACAAAACAAAGGAGATGATTGTGGACTTCAGGAAACAGGACAGTAGTGGAGAAGGTGGAAAGTTAAGTTCCTCGGCGTACACATCAACGACAAACTGAATTTGTCCACCCACACAGACAGCGTGAGGAAGAAGGCGCAAACCATGTGCATGTGACCAATAACATCTGCTAACCATGTGACCAATAACATCTGCTAACCATGTGACCAATAACATCTGCTAACCATGTGACCAATAACATCTGCTAACCATGTGACCATTAACATCTGCTAACCATGTGACCAATAACATCTACTAACCATGTGACCAATAACATCTGCTAACCATGTGACCAATAACATCTGCTAACCGTGTGACCAACAACATCTGCTAACCGTGTGTATGTGACCAATAACATCTGCTAACCGTGTGTATGTGACCAATAACATCTGCTAACCATGTGACCAATAACATCTGCTGACCATGTGACCTATAACATCTGCTAACCATGTGACCAACAACATCTGCTAACCGTGTGTATGTGACCAATAACATCTGCTAACCGTGTGTACGTGACCAATAACATCTGCTAACCATGTGTATCTGACCAATAACATCTGCTAACCATGTGACCAATAACACCTGCTACCCATGTGACCAATAACACCTGCTACCCATGTGACCAATAACACCTGCTACCCATGTGACCAATAACACCTGCTACCCATGTGACCAATAACACCTGCTAACCATGTGACCAATAACATCTACTAACCATGTGTATGTGACCAATAACATCTGCCAACCATGTGACCAATAACATCTACTAACCATGTGACCAATAACATCTGCTAACCATGTGACCAATAACACCTGCTACCCATGTGACCAATAACACCTGCTACCCATGTGACCAATAACATCTGCTAACCATGTGTATGTGACCAATAACATCTGCTAACCATGTGTATGTGACCAATAACATCTGCTAACCATGTGTATGTGACCAATAACATCTGCCAACCATGTGACCAATAACATCTACTAACCATGTGACCATTAACATCTGCTAACCATGTGACCATTAACATATGCTAACCATGTGACCAATAACATCTGCTAACCATGTGACCATTAACATCTGCTAACCATGTGACCATTAACATATGCTAACCATGTGACCAATAACATCTGCTAACCATGTGACCATTAACATCTGCTAACCATGTGACCAATAACATCTGCTAACCATGTGACCAATAACATCTGCTAACCATGTGACCAATAACATCTGCTAACTATGTGTATGTGACCATTACCATCTACTAACCATGTGTATGGGACCATTACCATCTACTAACCATGTGTATGTGACCAATAACATCTGCTAACCATGTGTATGTGACCAATAACATCTGCCAACCATGTGACCAATAACATCTACTAACCATGTGACCATTAACATCTGCTAACCATGTGACCATTAACATATGCTAACCATGTGACCAATAACATCTACTAACCATGTGACCATTAACATCTGCTAACCATGTGACCATTAACATATGCTAACCATGTGACCAATAACATCTGCTAACCATGTGACCATTAACATCTGCTAACCATGTGACCAATAACATCTGCTAACCATGTGACCAATAACATCTGCTAACCATGTGACCAATAACATCTGCTAACTATGTGTATGTGACCATTACCATCTACTAACCATGTGTATGGGACCATTACCATCTACTAACCATGTGTATGGGACCAATAACATCTGCTAACCATGTGTATGGGACTATTACCATCTACTAATCATGTGTATGGGACCATTAACATCTGCTAACTATGTATGTGACCATTACCATCTGCTAACCATGTGTATGGGACCAATACCATCTGCTAACTATGTGTATGGGACCATTACCATCCGCTAACTATGTGTATGGGACCATTACCATCTACTAACCATTACCATCTGCTAACCATGTGTATGGGACCATTACCATCTGCTAACTATGTATATGGGACCAATACCATCTGCTAACTATGTGTATGGGACCAATACCATCTGCTAACTATGTGTATGGGACCAATACCATCTACTAACCATGTGACCAATACCATCTGCTAACTATGTGTATGGGACCAATACCATCTGCTAACTATGTGTATGGGACCAATACCATCTGCTAACTATGTGTATGGGACCAATACCATCTGCTAACTATGTGTATGGGACCAATACCATCCACTAACTATGTGTATGGGACCAATACCATCTGCTAACCATGTGTATGGGACCATTACCATCTGCTAACTATGTGTATGGGACCAATACCATCTGCTAACTACGTGTATGGGACCAATACCATCTACTAACCATGTGACCAATACCATCTGCTAACTATGTGTATGGGACCATTACCATCCACTAACTATGTGTATGGGACCAATACCATCTACTAATCATGTGTATGGGACCATTAACATCTGCTAACTATGTATGTGACCATTACCATCTGCTAACCATGTGTATGGGACCAATACCATCTGCTAACTATGTGTATGGGACCATTACCATCCGCTAACTATGTGTATGGGACCATTACCATCTACTAACCATTACCATCTGCTAACCATGTGTATGGGACCATTACCATCTGCTAACTATGTATATGGGACCATTACCATCTGCTAACTATGTGTATGGGACCAATACCATCTGCTAACCATGTGTATGGGACCAATAACATCTGATTTGATTACTGACATATCAGTGGCGCCGTGTTTTAGTATTTCGCTTGACGAAAGCGCTGATGTAAGTGATAGTGGGTCCGCTTCCCTCAAAACGAGTCGTTCAGAGACAAACTTTTATGTTTACTGCCCCTTCAGGGACCAACACGAGGAGAGGATATTCTGAAAGCCCTCGTTAAATTTTTTACTGATAATATTACTGACCGATCAAATCCGGCATCTGTGTGCACTGAGGACGCCCCAAACACGAGAGGGAAGGACTCATAGGCCTGATGAGAAAGAGAGAGCCTATTCCCCAAATGTGTTACATTTCTTTGTATCATTCATCAGGAAGCACTTGTAGCTAAACTCAAAGACTTACAGAATGTGATGCAGCAAGTCGTGCGTGTGGTGAACATTATTATTGCGAGGGCACTGAATCACCGGCCATTCCGCCAGATGCAGGAAGACTACCAGACAGAATACGGCGACTTGATATTTCACGATGTGAGATTTCTCTCTCTCCTTCACGGCCAGGGGAGAGAGAGGAGCCAGAGCTGGCTGATCCACAGGCAGGGGAGAGAGAGGAGCCAGAGCTGGAGGAGGGAGAGAGAGGAGCCAGAGCTGGCTGATCCACAGGCAGGGGAGAGAGAGGAGCCAGAGCTGGAGGAGGGAGAGAGAGGAGCCAGAGCTGGAGGATTCACAGCCAGGGGAGAGAGAGGAGCCAGAGCTGGCTGATCCACAGGCAGATGAGAGAGAGGAGTCAGAGCTGGAGGATTCACAGTCAGGGGAGAGAGAGGAGTCAGAGCTGGAGGATTCACAGCCAGGGGAGAGAGAGGAGTCAGAGCTGGAGGATTCACAGTCAGGGGAGAGAGGAGTCAGAGCTGGAGGATTCACAGTCAGGGGAGAGAGAGGAGTCAGAGCTGGAGGATTCACAGTCAGGGGAGAGAGAGGAGTCAGAGCTGGAGGATTCACAGTCAGGGGAGAGAGAGGAGTCAGAGCTGGAGGATTCACAGTGGATATTAAAGCTGGCTTTTTAAACTAACATCAACTGCCACCTGAACACGGGGAATCTCCAGCTCCAAGGGAACGATAAAACCCCAGGAAAAATGCTGCCTGTGGTCACAGCATTTCAAAATAAAAACCACCACACTGTTTATACCTGACAGTTTGTTAATTTACCAACACTCAGAGCAGCCAACCCAGTCATACTGCAACGTTTTAGCTATGATGCATTTGTGTGTTGGAAGAGTTGAAGTTGGACTTCAATGAGAACCCCTATCATGTGCCAGTGTCATCTCTGACCCCCCCAGTCATCACAGCCCTCTGTCCTGACCGTGCTGGAATAGAGTGAGATAGTGGCATCTCTGACCCCCCCAGTCATCACAGCCCTCTGTCCTGACCGTGCTGGACTAGACAGTGAGATAGTGTCATCTCTGACCCCCCAGTCATCACAGCCCTCTGTCCTGACCGTGCTGGAATAGACAGTGAGATAGTGGAGCTGCAGGCAAATTGCAAGGTGAACTAAGATCAGGTGTTACCCATTTCTGGGGCCTTGTGTCAGACACAGAGTATCCACTTCTTAAGCAGTGTGTGCAAAAGGTGACATTTTTTGTCAGGACTTATTCATGTGAAACAACTGTCACAACGTGGCCCTTTTGGGTGTATATCACCCCCCCCCCCCCTCCCCTCCCCTCTCTCCCAAAACAGGTTTTATTACCTCAGGTCATAAATACCATGTAGAAATGTTGGGTTTGACAGGTTAGAGGGGAAAGAAACCTCAGAGAACAAAGAGCCAAAACTGCCAATCCCCAAAATTAGAGAATTAAACAATATTTATATTTTTGAGAATGTGGGAATGGTCTGTGGGTTTTTAAAAACCAATCCTGTCGCAGTTGTTTTATTTTGTGACAGTAGAACAAGATAACGATATCTCTGGAAGGGTACATTCCCCAGTTATTCGTTTTCTACCTGAATGTTAGGTAAAATATATGATTGAATTTGAAACTATTTGTGAGAAGATGTAATGTTGACCTTCTAAACGAGATACTTGTTCAGGTATAAAAGTTAACTAGGCGGTGGCCACACTCACGTGAGCCAAGACATCACATTAGGCGTCATGGAACGCCCTTTTCTCAGAAATGTATAAAACCCACTTCCTAGAAAATGTACATATAGTCAGAGAATGCCGAGTTGAAATGACTACAACTCTATAAAACTAAAGAACAATTATTCACACTGCAGCTGTTTAAATAGTTTAGTCTGGTAAACGCATCCGATCTACGAACACGTCTGAACTTTCATCTGGACCTAGTGCTCGCGCCTCGTGAGTTTGGATTGTGTACTAAACGCGCAAACACAAAAAGGAGGTATTTGGACGTAAAATGATGGACTTTATCGAACAAATCAAACATTTATTATGGAACTGGGATTCCTGGGAGTGCATTCTGATGAAGATCATCAAAGGTAAGTGAATATTTATAATGCTATTTCTGACTTCTTGACTCCACAACATGGCAGATATATGTATGGCTTGTTTTGGTCTCAGAGCTGTACTCAGATTATTGCATGGTGTGCTTTTTCCATAAAGTTAAAAAAAAAATCTGACACAGCGGTTGCATTAAGGAGAAGTGGATCTAAAATTCTATGCATAACAGTTGTATCTTTTAGCAACGTTATTATGAGTGTTTCTGTAAATTGATGTGGCTCTCTGCAAAATCACTGGATGTTTTGGAACTACTGAACATAACGCGCAAAAGTAAACTGAGATTTTTGGATATAAATATGATCTGTATCGAACAAAACATACATGTATTGTGTAACATGAAGTCCTATGAGTGTCATCTGATGAAGATCATCAAAAGGTTAGTGATTCATTTTCTCTATATTTCTGCTTTTTGTGACTCCTATCTTTGGCTGGAAAAATGGCTGTATTGTTTTCTGTGACTTGGTGCTGACCTAACATAATCACATGGTGTGCTTTCGCAGTAAAGCCTTTTTGAAATCGGACACTGTGGCTGGATTTACAAGCAGTGTATCTTTAAAATGGTGGATAATACTTGTATGTTTGAGGAATTTTAATTATGGGATTTCTGTTGTTTTGAATTTGGCGCCCTGCAGTTTCACTGGCTGTTGACGAGGTGGGACGCGAGCGTCCCACATACCCTAGTGAGGTTAATGATAGTCAACAACACAAGATTTAATTTTCAACAATGAACATTGTTTCTCTGTTTTTGTTTCACAGACTGACCAATGCACACCTGGATTGCATCACAAGGATAGCAACAGACTATACATTTAGAATTAATTCAGTCAAGAAGCAGAGGGGACATTTTCGTTCATTCAACTACTGAGGTAACCCTTAATATTTTTTTATTTTTTATTTATTTATTTCACCTTTATTTAACCAGGTAGGCTAGTTGAGAACAAGTTCTCATTTACAATTGCGACCTGGCCAAGATAAAGCAAAGCAGTTCGACACATACAACGACACAGAGTTACACATGGAGTAAAACAAACATACAGTCAATAATACAGTATAAACAAGTCTATATACGATGTGAGCAAATGAGGTGAGATGAGGGAGGTAAAGGCAAAAAAAGGCCATGGTGGAGAAGTAAATACAATATAGCAAGTAAAACACTGGAATGGTAGATTTGCAATGGGAGAATGTGCAAAGTAGAAATAAAAATAATGGGGTGCAAAGGAGCAAAATAAATAAATTAAATACAGTAGGGAAAGAGGTAGTTGTTTGGGCTAAATTATAGGTGGACTATGTACAGGTGCAGTAATCTGATGGAGA